>NC_134099.1:7454355-7665266 GCF_000715075.1 Nicotiana tabacum | reverse complement strand
AATCAGGTCAAACGTAGTTCACCAAATGATAGTGATTTTTTTTTATTGCTTCCAAGAGGGGGTAGGAAAGAAACAAGTATGGCTCAAAGGGGGGAAACAAAGGGTATAGTGTTTGGATAGCAGAATAAATTGCCTTTGTCATTCCAATCTTCGAAATAATGCTAAATACAAACATTCAAGGAAATTTATGCATAATATCTCTTTACCGCATCAGAATTGATCGCCATATCTATGCATTTGCCTTCAATATCTTTTAAACATAGTGCACCATTTGATAATACTCTGGTCACAATGAATGGTCCTTGCCAATTCGGGGCAAATTTGCCTTTTGCCTCGACCTGATGTGGAAGAATACGTTTCAGCACATGCTGACCTACTTCAAACTTCCGGGGACGCACCTTTTTGTTGTATGCTCTTTCTATTCTTCTTTGATATAATTGACCATGACATACTGCGGCCAATCGTTTTTCATCAATCAAGTTTAACTGTTCCAGACGGGTTTTGACCCATTCATCATCATCAATCTTTGCTTCGGCGATGATCCGAAGGGAAGGAATCTCAACTTCTGCAGGAATTACTGCTTCAGTGCCATATACCAACAAATAAGGAGTTGCTCCTACTGAAGTGCGAACAGTAGTGCGGTATCCCAATAATGCAAATGGTAATTTTTCATGCCATTGTTTTGAACCTTCTATCATTTTCCGAAGTATCTTCTTTATGTTTTTGTTGGCTGCTTCTACTGCTCCATTCGCCTTGGGCCGATATGGTGTAGAGTTACGATGTGTAATCTTAAACTGTTGACATACTTCCTTCATTAAATTGCTGTTAAGATTAGCACCGTTATCTATGATGATCACCTTCGGGATTCCGAATCGACATATGATATTTGAGTGGACAAAATCGACCACAGCTTTCTTGGTCACTGATTTGAATGTCTTGGCCTCAACCCATTTGGTAAAATAATCAATAGCTACGAGAATGAACCTGTGCCCATTGGATGCTGCCGGCTCAATTGGTCCAATCACATCCATGCCCCAGGCAACGAAGGGCCATGGTGCCGACATTGTGTGCAACTCGGATGGTGGAGAATGAATCAAATCTCCGTGTATTTAGCATTGATGACACTTGCGCACAAAACTGATACAATCTCGCTCCATGGTAAGCCAATAGTAACCAGCTCGGAGAATTTTCTTTGCCAACACATATCCACTCATGTGGGGTCCGCAAACTCCTGAATGTACTTCAGACATGACAGCTGTAGCTTGTCTGGCATCTATGCATCTTAATAATCCAAGATCTGGTGTTCTTTTATACAAAACTCCTCCGCTTAAGAAGAATCCATTTGCCAATCGCCTAATGGTCCTCTTTTGATCTCCTGTGGCTTGTGCGGGATATATACCCATCCTGATATACTCCTTGATGTCATGGAACCATGGTTCACCATCAAATTCTTCTTCAACCATATTGCAATAAGCGTGCTGATCGTGGACTTGAATATGTATTGGATCTACATAAGCTTTGTCCGGATGGTGCAACATTGATGCCAGGGTAGCCAATGCATCGGCAACCTCATTATGGATTCTTGGAATATGTTGGAATTCCACTAATTGAAACCGCTTACAAAGATCATGTAGACATTGTCGTTATGGTATGAGCTTCAAGTCTCGGGTTTCCCATTCTCCTTGAATTTGATGTACCAAAAGATCCGAATCTCCCATGACTAGGATTTCTCGGATACCCATGTCTGCGGCTAGCCTTAACCCCAAAATGCAAGCTTCATATTCAGCCATATTATTGGTGCAATAAAATCGCAATTGAGCCGTAACAGGATAGTGATGCCCTGTTTCAGAAATGATTACAGCTCCTATCCCGACTCCTTTCATGTTAGCGGCTCCATCAAAGAAAAGTTTCCACCCAGGCTTTTCAATTCGCTCCACCTCATCGATATGCATTGTTTCTTCATCAGGAAAATAAGTTTTCAACGGCTCATATTCCTCATCGACCGGGTTTTCGACTAAATGATCGGCCAGTGCTTGAGCCTTCATTGCAGTTCGAGTCACATAGATGATGTCGAATTCTGTGAGCAATATCTACCACTTTGCAAGTCTTCCCGTTGGCATAGGCTTTTGAAAAATGTATTTCAATGGATCCAACCGAGAAATGAGGTAAGTAGTGTAGGATGACAAATAGTGTTTCAATTTTTGAGCTACCCATGTTAGGGCGCAACAGGTCTTTTCCAGATGAGTATACTTAACCTCATAAGCTGTGAACTTCTTGCTAAGGTAGTAGATCCTGTTCTTTTCTGCCAGTGAGGTCATGTTGCCCCAATACACAACCAAATGAATTTTCCAAAATCGTCAAGTAAAGAATCAAAGGTCTTCCTAGCTCTGGCGGGACCAACACGGGTGGGTTCGACAAGTACCCTTTTATCTTATCGAACGCTTCTTGACACTCATCGATCCATTTGATCGCAGCATCCTTTTTCAACAATTTGAAAATTGGCTCACAGGTTGTTGTGAGCTGAGCAATAAACCTGCTGATGTAATTTAACCTTCCCAACAAACTCATTACTTCAGTTTTGTTTCTTGGAGGTGGCAGTTCTTGGATGGCTTTGATTTTTGATGGGTCTAGCTCGATGCCTCGTCGACTGACTATGAATCCCAGCAACTTTCCAGATGGAACTCCAAATGCACACTTGTCAGGGTTAAGCTTGAGGTTGTACCTGCAAAGTCTTAAGAAGAACTTCCTCAAATCCCCAACGTGGTTGGCCTGGTGCTTTGATTTTATGATCACATCGTCCACGTATACCTCAATCTCCTTGTGTATCATATCATGAAACACTGTGGTCATTGCTCTCATATAGGTTGCTCCGGTGTTCTTTAAACCGAATGGCATTACCCGGTAGCAATAAGTTCCTCATGGTGTGATGAATGCCGTCTTTTCTGCATCTTCTTCATCCATTAGAATTTGATGATACCCGGCATAACAATCCACGAAAGACCCTATATCATGCTTGGCACAATTGTCGATCAAAATATGGATATTAGGTAATGGGAAATTATCCTTTGGACTTGCTTTGTTGAGATTGCGATAGTCGACGCATACTCTAATTTTGCCGTCTTTCTTTGGTACAGGAACGATATTAGCCAACCAAACAGGATATCGAGTAACTCGAATGACCTTTGCTTCCAATTGTTTGGTGATTTCTTCCTTAATTCTCACACTCATGTCAGGCTTGAATTTTCTCAGCCTCTGCTTGACAGGAGGCACCGTTGGATCGGTGGGCAATTTGTGAACCACTAAATCAGTGCTCAGGCCCGGCATGTCGTCATACGACCATGCAAAAAAAATCTTTGAATTCTATGAGTGCTTTAATTAACTACTCTCGGATCTTTGGTTCCAGATGGACACTTATTTTAGTTTCTCGGATATTACTCGTGTCCCCTATATTGATGTCCTCGGTATCACTCAAGTTAGGTTTGATTTTTTCCTCAAAGTGAATTAACTCTTTACTAATCTCTTCAAAAACCTCATCTTCATCATATTCTGATTCATAATCACAATATATTTCTTGAATTAATATTTCGGAACCAGATTGATTTTTAAGACTGGGCCGAGGATTCCTCATGCATGCCATATCACTAGAGCCAGCGTAAAAGGAACTGTACAGGAAAGAAAAAAGAAAAGAAAACTATCAGGAATGATAAAAAAGGAAACTGCTTTTTTTTGGATGATGAAAGATAACAAGGTTTTGCACACTTCAAACAAATTGTAAGATAAGCTTTGGGATTACAACCCTGAAGTAACCCAAACAAACTGAAAGAAAATCAAAATAAACTACCAAGACTCCTTTCGAATTGGGAGAGGAATGGCTTTCCAATTATTGAGCTTTGTTTCTGGCCCAACGAATTGAACTTCTGCGTTGCTACACCCTTCTCCGCTTTCCAACATATTCACATCACTAAACAATTTTTCGAACCTTTCAATTAATTCCTTCTCAGGATTGACCCGGGATTTAGGAATTGTTGTTATCGGGCGATTTTTAGCACCGGTCTTGACAAAAGACTTTGACAGATGTGGGACTGGTTTTGGAAGAACCCATGCTTGGTGTTTCAGCTTCCTAGCCCTTATCACGTCATTGACAGTGGGTATGAACCCCAAACCGAATGTTCCCCAGTTCTCGGGGAGAGATACTGGTTGTATAATTCCTTGCAAAGATAAACCCAGACCTTTGCCGGGTATAAAGCCATTCTTTAACATTTCATAAGCTACCATGACTGATGCAGAGGATATCTTTGGATTTGGAAGGTATTTCCCCTCTGGAATTTTCTCTATCGACACTGTGTCGGTCACTTGGTATACCCATGGTCCCTGGTCATTTTCTGTTCCCTCGACCGGTACAATGGTACTGCTGTGAGCATTTAAACTTTCTTCTCCATGCACGACTACTTCTTGATGATCCCATTCAAACTTGACAGCCTGATGTAGTGTTGACGGGACTGCTTTAGCAGCATGGATCCATGGTCGACCCAACAACAAGTTGTAAGAAACAGTTATGTCCAACACTTGGAATTCCATTGTGAATTCAACTGGCCCTATAGTTAGTTCCAACACTATGTCGCCAAAAGAATCTCTGCTTCCACCGTCAAACCCTCGTACGCAAATACTATTCTTCTGGATCCTCTCCTCTTTAATTTTTAATTTGCTTAAAGTGGAGAGAGGGCATATGTTTGCACTTGACCCATTGTCAACCAATACCCGTGTTACTACGGAGTTTTCACATTTCACGGTGAGGTAAAGAGCTCTGTTGTGCTCGGTACCTTCCACAGGTAATTCATCATCAGCAAATGTAATTCTGTTTGTCTCAAAGATTCTGTTGGCTATTTTTCCCAAATGATTTACAGAGATCTTTTTGGGAACATGAGCCTCATTCAGGATTTTCATCAAAGCCAGACGGTGTTCCTCTGAATGGATCAGTAATGCCAACAATGAAATTTGAGCGGGGGTCTTTTTTTAATTGATCCACCACAGAATAATCATGGAGTTTCATTTTTCTTAAAAACTCCTCCGCCTCTTCTTCCGTCACAGCTCTCTTTGTTGGCGTTGGATTGTTTTTAGTTTTTCTCAACTCTTCGGGAGTAAAACATCTTCCCGAACGTGTCAAGCCTTGCACCTCACACACTTCTTCCTTGATTTCTTTTCCCTTGTACATTACAGTCACCCGTTCATAGTTCCATGGGATGGCTTTGTTGTTGATGACCGGCAGCTGGATTACAGGTGCGATAATAACCCGATCTGTACGGGCTCCTTCCACGAATACAATGGGTTTGTTAGCAACCCCTGGTACTATCACTTTCGGCCTTTCTTGTTTTGCAGCAACTTTGCTCGATGATCCCTCATCGACTATCATAGATGGTTCATCACCATTTTTGTTCTGCTTAGACACCGGCTTCTCCTCTATTAACTGCTTATCTGGCTTGGCCTCATGAGACTTGATCATCATGACAGTTTGTGATGGCTTCTTTGTATCCCCATCAGTTTGTATGATTTCTATCATATTAGCCTTTTGATGGGCTGGCATTGGATTTCTATTGATATTTGGGGCTTCGGGGGTTTGAACCTCGATCTTATTAGTATCAATCAGCTCTTGTATTGCATTTTTCAAATGCCAGCATTTCTCCGTATCATGGCCTGGTGCACCGGAGCAATATTCACAGCTAATGGTGTAATCCAGATTCTTTGGAGGAGGATTAGGTAGTTTGGATTGTATTGGTCTCAGCATGTCTAGCTGTCTCAGCCATTGGAACAGACTAGTGTAAGACTCTCCTAATGGAGTGTAAGTTTTCTTTTTCTGTTCCCTTTCTACCCCGAATGCTGGCCTAGTCCTGAAACCTGGTCCGGGATAGGCTCGTGGGTAAGTATTTGGTGTGACAGGAGCACGCCAATTGGTGTGAACAGGTGGCTGATTGTATGCTTGAGCATGGTTAATGGAAAAATGAGGCTCTGAAGGGTGATAGTAGTGTTGGGATGAATCATGGTGGTAAGTTGATTGGCGAGGTCGTTGTTGATTATAGTAAAGCGGTGAACCTCTGGGTCCCGGCCAAATTCCTGAATCAACTACTGCTGCTTCCTCCCTCTTCTTTCTTCCGATTCCTCCTACCCCGCCTTGAATAGCTTGAGTAGTTGCCTTAATTGCTGAATAGCTCATGATTTTATTTGTCTTGAGGCCTTCTTCCACCATACCTCCCATCTTCACTACTTCGTTGAATGATTTCCCAACTGCTGAAACCAAATGGGCATAGTAAGTCGGTTCCAAGGCTTGGAGGAAGTAGTCTACTATTTCGCTCTCCTTCATAGGAGGATCCACTCTTGTTGCCTGTTCTCTCCACCGAAAACCATACTCTATGAAACTTTCATTATGTTTCTTCTCAAATTTTGTCAAAGATAATCGATCTGGGATGATTTCCAGATTGTATTGGAAATGGTATGCGAATGCCTGTGCCAGGTCATCCCAGGTGTACCATCTCCCATGGTCCTGGCGTGTATACCACTCCAAAGCTGATCCGCTTAAACTTTGACTGAAGTAAGCCATTAATAATTCATCTTTTCCCCTAGCTCCTCGCATCTTGCTACAGAAACCCCTTAAGTGGGCTACTGGGTCGCCGTGCCCGCTGTATAGGTCAAATTTGGGCATCTTGAAACCAACTGGCAATTGTACATTGGGGAATAAGCATAAATCTTTGTATGCTACACTGACTTGACCGCCTAATCCTCGCATGTCTCTGAACGATTGTTCTAGACTCTTGACCTTCCTGAACATCTCTTCTTGTTCAACATTTTTAGTTGGCTTGTCAATTTCGGTTGGGAGATCAAAACGAGGAGTAGTTGAATGAATTTCGGAAGCTTTGAGGGTGGGCTCCGGGGGGCAATATTGGTTGTACTGGGCCTGGAATGTAGTCTCACTAGGAGATTTGTGGAATGTAGCAAGGGGAGGTGCTACAAAAACAGGAGTCATAGGTGGAGGAAAATATGGAACGGGTTTCGGAGGTGGAGACTGCGGTGTCTGAGAGGTGGTGCCTCGGTAGTGTTGGTAAATGGGGAAGTTTGGGGATAATTCAGTGGTGATATTATCCTGAGTTTGGGTCATTGATGGAGCAGTGTTATTTGGGTAAGATGGGGGTAGCTGTCCTGTAGACCATGCTTGGTACATCTCAGCCATTTGCTGCTTGAGCTTAAACATCTCTTCTTTCATTTTCCCGACATCCATCTCCTCTAGCTCCATACCTGTGTCAACATCTGGGATAGACATACTTTCGGGTATTGGTCCTTTTGATCTTGTGTGATAGTGATAATATGCCAGTATACTCTTTAGGGAAACTAACTGCTTGAATTCTGGCAATGAACAAACTTGTTAGTTTTGAGAGTTTAACACATATATAATCACACGTTGAGATGCAATGCTCCTAGACAAATAATCCCTTTCTATTATGCATTTGCTCGGCTGCTTGTGTCGTCCCAGCTTTCTTGAAATTTTTATTGTTATTCACTTTTATTTATTATATATATCTTTTATCGTGGTGGTCGAATCTTAGAGATTGCCTACGTATCATGCCTTACATGAATCAGACCTTGCGTAGTTCGGACTAAAGGCAATCACTTTTATTCATTACACAAAGATGGAATTACATTTGAAAACTTTAAGAAAATGGCTTGAAACACACACACTTAAATCAAAATAAAAGATACAATTCTTAACATCTCACAACATGCCCCACTTTCCACTTTTGTTGTCAAATATTGGATTATCTGCTCAATGTGGGGCTTGACCTGGATGGCCTCCCAGCGTACGATACATCCTTTCCAACTCCATTGCTAGATGACGAGCAAAAGTGGGCGCATGCTCTGTAAACCTTTCATAATCCATTCCTTGGCAGTTTACATAACTTTGAGATGTGAAGACTGCCAGGTCGTGGATTTGTGCCCTGAAACCTTGGAGACGTTGGTTTTGGTCTTGCAATTGCTGCTGACGAATGGTGGCTATATCTCTGACGCGGTTTTCACGATTTAGAGCTGATTCTAACAGAGCTCGGAGTCTGGCCTGCTCTAATCTTGCTTGCGATCTTTCCCTGTCGAGGTCTGCGTGTTGATGTTCTCTGTTGCATCTTCTTGCCTCTTCTAGTTGTGCACGAAGCTGGTCTTCTGATCGCGTCCAATAGTCTTTTTCCTTCTTGAATTGTGCCTTGTCTTTTTCGGATTGCCTATCTTGGCGTTCCTTGTTAGATCTGGCTTCTTCGTTTAATTGTTGGATCCTTTCTTTTGCTTTGCTCAATGCCCTTTCGTTTTCCGCAAGAATGGAATCATAATCTTGCATTTTTTCAAAGAGATTGGCGATGGTTTTTTGATCCTTCCAGCTCCTCTTTGGCGTTTCAGAAACTCTTTTCATTTTTTGGAATCGAGCATGAAGATTTTCATTCTCACAAGCTAGACTCTTTTTCTCGCCTTCGGCTTCTTGTGCTTGCAAATCTTTCTCCAAACTGAGGCTTCTTAGATTTTCTTTTAGGGCATGGATAGTTGCTTTGTACCCTTTTTCCTTTTCTCCCTAGATCAACCGTTCTTGGATTTTATCATTGAAGTTTTGAATATGGGGTCTTTTTGTTGGTCTTCTTAACTCAGGCTCTGGTACATCATCCACGCGAGACCGTTTTTCGAACCACCTTGCATATCCAGGATTTATCTCACCCTTTGTAGCATCTGGGACTTGAGTATCACTTTTCAAGTATCGGCACCCATTCCACATCTGCTGAAGTAGAGCCTCGAGAATAGTGGCTTCTGGGTGTAATTCGATTACTTGCACACTCAAATCTTCATCATCAGGAACTATTTGATATCTCCCTAATTGCCTTAGGACTCTTAGTGGTGCATATGGCTGAATGCTTCTCAACCCCAATAGTAGTAGATAACTATTTGAGGCTGACATGTGTATTACTTCCCTCATCGGGAGCCATCCCAGAGTCCATTCAATTTGATTTGCCGTTAAAGCCTTTAGATGAGATACCCATGCTTCTATCCCTTCTGGAGCTTGATAATTTTTTGTTCTTTCCTCATAGCTCTCGATGCAATTATTATTGTTTGACCCATACTGTATGATTTTGGGCTGTTGTTGGAGATGCTCCATCACCCACATTTGCAACAAAATGTTACATCCTTCGAAGACCTTTGCTAATATCTGATAGAATGATGGGAACAAAGGTGTGATTTTCTTTGGTGGTGAGGATTTGCACAATTTTTGTGGTGCGAATATCAATTGTTCGCTCTTTGTTTGGAAAGACCATGACTCCTAGAAAAGCCACCATGAAAGCAAAGCGACGGTGAATCTGCCAAATGTCTTTGTTTTGCTTATTGGTAAGGCCTTTCTCATGAATTTCGAGCCCATCTGACTTTCCGAACCTTGAATACAAAAAGTTGAAGGAACAACATCCATTGATGACATTGCTTTTCCTGATTTGACTGCTGATGTTCAAAAAACCGAAGAATCGATGTATCGAAGGAGCCTTTGTGAATATCAAGCTTTGATTTCTTAGACTTCCGTCAAAATCAGCATATCCAGTTATCTCTTCTAATGTAGTAGTAAGCTCGAAGTCAGAGAAACGAAAGACATTGTGAGCAGGGTTCCAAAAAGTTACTAGTGCCGCAATCAGATCATCACGGGGTTTGATTTTCATAATGTCAGTGAGATTTCCCAAATGCTTGACGACCCATTTTTGACCGTCTTCGCCTAAATCATACCACCACATTTGAAGTTGAAATAGAAATTCTTCTGTACTCGTGGACGAGGGGCTTTGTGTGGTGCTCATTTTGTATCTGAAATTTAATTTTAATAAAGTCAAAATTCATTTTGAAAATTTATACTAAAAAAAATCATTTTCGAAATTTTTCTTTTATTTATTAAATACCTTTATTTCAAGATTTAAAACTATTTTTCTTTTTTTTTTGAATTTTTTTTTTAAAAAAAAAAACAACCCATTTTATTCCTCTCTTTTCACCATGATTTCATTTAAGCTGGTCAACAAGCATGTTCGAGGTAAATGAATGCACAAATAGCAAGTATGATGCATCATGATAGTCTTTTTATTTCGGGTTCACCTGTCCTAGACAGACCCAACCCCTGTGTTGAGTCTCCAAGGCCAAATGTGTATGATGCAAATAGACGTTCCTACTAGGGATCCGGTACATGGCTGAGTTATTCTAAGTGTAAAACCTTAGGTTGATTGTTCTAAACCTGGCTTACCCAAACGGACAGTTTGAGCCGAAGCGGGGGCAACGTACCGGGAGCACGAAAGTCTGCCCGGCCTAGTTACTTGTCCCAACTCCGTCTTATTTGGTATGACTTTAACAGAAAGGTGGGTCACGCGCACGTGTACACCATAAATTCAGAAGACTCAGAAAGAAGGGGGTTTCGTAGCAGTTGTATATATTCACAATTCAAATAATATTAAAGCGGTAAAAAAAACAACATTTAGCATATTAGCATATAAACAGTTGAAAATCATATAGTAAATAAAGCCAATTAACACAGATATTTTAAGCTCGAATTCTTTAAACCCTGAACCAATGGTTCTGGGTTACAATAGGAAGTCCTCCCCAGCAGAGTCGCTAGAGCTGTCGCACCTCCTTTTTACCGCGCCCGCGTGGGTGCGTGGGGAGTTTTCTCCAATTGAAGGACAATCGAAACGGGATTTATTTAATTATTTCAGAGTCGCCACCTGGGAATTTTAAGGCGTCCCAAGTCACCAATTTTAATCCCTGAATCGAGGAGAATATGACTCTGTTTATTATTCTGCGAACCAGAAATCCTGAGTAAGGAATTCTGTTAATCCGGAAGAAGGTGTTAGGCATTTCCGAATTCCGTGGTTCTAGCACGGTCGCTTAATTGTTTTTATTATTGGCTTAATTATCTTGATTTTATTAAATACATTTGTTACATGATTTTTCTACCGCTTTTACTTATTGTGATTAAGGACTCTTTTCTCCTTTAAAAATCAGAAAGTTTTTCCATTAAAACTACTTTTGAATAATTTAAAACTAAGTGCTATTTATCCTGTTTTTCAGCAGCCCCATTATCCCTTGTTCCCCATTATTACTTAAATTATAGCCACTATCATATTATTGAAAGCACACTATCACATTACCCTACTGTTTCATTCTAAAATAAACCTGAAATCCTTCTGTAATTACAGCCCTTAAACTAAAATCAGAATATGTTGCAAAACAGATTTTAAAGTCTGCTTTAACAGTTATAACCAGTCCTAGGATTAAAGACAGTACATCACATTTATGCACAAGAGTTGAATTAAGATAGATGATTCTCAATTGAATACTGAACCTGAATAATACCCACTAACATTACACAGAATATGCATGATCATTTCGACTGAGATTCAAAACTGAACCAAAAAACAAACAAATACAGGAGCATTGTCAATATACTGACAATGCCCTGAAACTCAATGCTCAGAAATCAACACATATACACCATTCATTTGAATTCACTGGTTTATTAAACAAGAACTAACTGCTTAACAATAACTAATTAACTGGTTATAGCAAAATAATCTATTCAAAACAGGCTATCTCAGTCAACATTTCCAAAAGCAAGATTCATAATACAACTAATCGACGAACTTAATCGAGTCGATTACACACATTGTACATAATCACAATCAACAGAAACAATTCACATTTAGAATCAAGTTGACGGGTAGGGGACAATATAACAAAATTTGACTAGAAAATTATGAAAAATTAAACAAACTAATGAAACGAACATGGAATACACATAGAATGCACATAAGAAACAAAAATTACCTCTGAACCTTTAAATTCAACTGAACTCAACTCGACTTGGATTTGGACTTTGTTTGAAATCAAACAGACCTTAGTCGAAGTATTTTCCACTGAAAATACTTCGACTAAGGTCGATTAAACCTCAATCTTTATTCAATCTGGACAGAATCCAAAAGTCTGGTATTTTTAGGGTTCTTGAAAGTTTGATTTGAGATTTACTCATTCTGGTTAGATTCGAGGGAAACCAAAGATGTTCTAGGCACGAGGGAGGTCAGGGGGTAACTGGTGTGAGTTTGAAGTAGGTTGGGATAAGGTCAGGTTGTACTCGAATCTTCAAATAAAGATTCGAGTAGTTCCAGTATGATTCGAACCATGCAACTAACAGATCCTTGGTGAGGGAATTTAGGAGAAACTGTGGTGTTATTTTGGAGGTCATCGGAGAAGATAAGCTTTTCAGGCCAACCTTCGATTTAAGATTCGAAGAGTTGGGGCCTGATTCGAAGGAAACCAATGTTAGATCTGTGTAGAGGATGTTCAGGGGATTCTAGGGTGTTATTTTGGTGACCGGCAGCGTTGATGCTGCCGGGTTTCAGGCGGTGGGATCCTAAGGCCATTAGGGTTAGGAGTGGTGGTTTGGGGACGATGATGAATAGTAAGGAAGGGGGGGTGTTTAGTTAGGGGGCCGGGGTAGGGGTCTGGAACTTATATAGGGGAGGGGTGGATTGATCTTGTCCGTCCGATCAAGTAAGATTCACGGTCAGGATCATCTCACTTAACCAAACGACGTCGTTTGGTTTAACGTTGGGGTCGGACTGAATCGGGTCAATGGGTCGGGTTACGGGTTACGGGTAAGGGTAGGGGATATCAGCCGTTGGATTGATTTAATCCAACGGTCCTTGATGGAGTGTGACCAAACGTCGTCGTTTGGATTTACTCCTGAGTTGGACCGGACAGGTTGGTTTGGATTGGGCTGTGAGGGGGAATTAATTCGATTCTGGATTTTAATCCAGGTCCGATTTTGTATATATATATATACATTTTTTTTTTCATTTTTTCTAATTTTAATTATAAAACAATTTTAACTTCACAAAAATATATTAATTATTCTATAACAATTATTTAACATATAGACAAAACATCAATCACACAGTGGAATATTTAAAATAGAACTATTGCATATTTTTTGTGATTTTGTTTAAATTATCTTTTAAATACATAATTAAATCCTATATGCATGCAACATGTATTTTATTTTAATTTTCATTTCATTATGACAAAGTAAACATTTACGGACATAACACAAATATTTAACACCACGCAAATTCAAAAATTACACAGTAAAAGAAATTTATTTTACTTTTTGATTTATTTTGGAGTAGTTTTTCGTAAGGCAAAAATCACGTGCTCACAATCATTTCTTTCAGTCAAAATTGGGCATCTTATCTTTACCCGACAACTCTTTCATCCTCCCCGGGTAAAGAGGGGCAACTGTTGATACCCAATTTTTCCCTATGTATTTTTTATATACTCAAAATACTTTTAAAATAACATATACATGCATACATAAGCATGTCCAAGAGTTTTGGTATTTTTCCCTAATTTTTAAGATTTTTAAAATCAATTTATTGTCTATTTTTAGTAGTACAAAATTCAATAATTATTTCCAAAATTATCATTTTGGTGAATAACTTATTTTTTATTCTCTTATTTACACAAAAATATAATTAACGTAATTTTTGCATATTTTTACAAGTTCATTTGATATTTTTTAAGCTAAATTGCATAAAATTGCAATTATGGCCTATATTACGATTAATAGCGTTTTGCAATCATAAAATCATTTCCAGTATTTTTAGATTAATTTTTACATATCATTAATTAGCTCAGTGCTTTTAATCTATTTTTAAAATCATTTTTACTACTTTTTTATAAATACAAAGGGTAAAACTGGCTATTTAACATGTAGCCCCAGTTCATTTCAATTATAGCCCCATTACATTTCGATTTTAGCCTAAAAATTGACCCAATTTCAACTCAAATTCGGACGACCCAATTATTATTTATACCCAACCCCTGACCCGTTATCCAACCCGCTCGACCCTCTTTTTTATCCAGGTCGTTGATCATTTTGATCAACGACCACGATTTCCCCTTTCCTTTTTTAATCCGCCCACACCCCTAACCCTAACTCATTTCACTCAAGTCGCCGCCTCTAAACACTCTCCTCTCTCAAACACTTCTAAAAGTGTCCTAATGCACTATAATCATTAGGTGGCGACTCTTCAAGAAAAACTCCAAAACCCAATTCTCGAAAGGGAATAGAGTTGTCCTTCCCAATGTCGTATACCCGATTTCTGACCCCCAACGGGGGCGGAGGCAAAATGGGGCGTCGACACTGATATATGCACATGTATGCTATTTTGGAAGTATTTTGGGTACAAAAATACCTAGGGAAAAATTGGGTATCACCAGTTGCCCCTCTTTACCCGAGGAGGATGAAAGAGTGTAAAGATAAGATGGCCAATTTTGATCGGAAGTGGTGATTTGAAAGGAGTTTTGACCGAACTCTGGTTTCTGAGCCGCCTACATATCCCTGGTATTACAGGAATCAGGCCATATGTAGTTCCGGAACCATTGACGGAATATGCCAATGGAGATTTGAAACGGACGAATGCGATGTTTAGATTGAGAGAGGTTTCTGAAAATCGATAGGCTGCGGGAACCGGAGTGGGATCGCTCCTCCTGAGACAACCGTTTCCAGCCGGTGTACCTGCAAGTAAGCAATATGAGCGTATATAGTGCGTAAATTTAAACGTGATGCAAGTTCCCATCGGACCATGAATGCTGTCTTTGGACGGTTAGGATGACGTCCTTAGACCATAACGTCCCGGGCTATGAAGAGTGTAAATAAAAAGTCGCAGGCCATGAAATGATGTTCTCGGGCCATGTAGATGGTGCCTCCGAACTATGATGCCTTTGAATAGGTTGGCGATCTTTCAGCCCATGAAATGCAAAAGGTGGCGATCTTTCAGCCGGTATAGAATTTAAATGAAGGTGGCGATGTTGCAGCCGTGCGAGAAAAGTAAAGAGGCGATATTTCAGCCATGCAGGATAGAGATAATGCTTAGTTTCGAAAGACAGATAGAGTAGCCTTATGCAGATGGAGACAGGGCTTAGTCTCGAAAGGCAGATAGTAGCCTTATGCAAATGATGATGGAGACAGAGCTTAGTCTCGAAAGGCAGATAAGTAGCCTTATGCAGATGATGATGGAGACAGGGCTTAGTCTCGAAAGGCAGAAAAGTAGCCTTATGCAGATGATGATAGAGGTAGAGCTTAACCTCGGAAGGCAGAAAAGTAGCCTTATGCAAAATGCAGATGGAGACATGGCTTAGTCTCGAAAGGCAGAAAAGTAGCCTTATGCAGATGATGATGGAGACAGGGCTTAGTCTCGAAAGGCAGAAAAGTAGCCTTATGCAAAATGCAGATGAAGAAAAAGCTTAGTCTCGAAAGGCAGATAAGTAGCCTTATGCAGATGATGATGGAGACAGGGCTTAGTCTCGAAAGGCAGAAAAGTAGCCTTATGCAAAAATGCAGATGGAGACAGAGCGTAGTCTCGAAAGGCAGATAAGTAGCCTTATGCAGATGATGATGGAGACAGGGCTTAGTCTCGAAAGGCAGAAAGGTAGCCTTATGCAGATGATGATGGAGGTAGAGCTTAACCTCGGAAGGCAGAAAAGTAGCCTTATGCAAAATGCAGATGGAGACAGGGCTTAGTCTTGAAAGGAAGAAGGGTAGCCTTATGCAGTGCAAGAATGTAAAAGGACGATTAGTAGTAAGATCTCTTAGCTGATAGCCGATTACGACAATATGACTGCTGAGGAGATTGTGTACGGATAGCAATTGCGGCAAGTGATGATTCTGAGAAGTTGCATTCTTGGGAAAGAATGCGTACATAAATATACTTAACGATACTGCAAGTCGAGTGCCTGCATCCAAAGAAAAATCGTGAGTTCTATAAGGGGAAAAGGTTAGTTCGTCTTCCCTGGGCTCTTGACGTCGTGTGTCATTGGGGTAGCGTCACCTAAACAACAACAATTCGGATAATAGTTATGCATGATTTAGTAAATATAACGTAAGTATATAATCAAAATAGTTTTCTTTAGATGAACCAATGACTGCAACGTGGTTCAAGACATTGCACCCTCTTTCGCTCCGGAATTTTGAGGGTCCTCCTCAAAATTCTGCCCCAGTTCGCTGAGCGGACATTTTTGACGGCTGTACTGAATGACTAAAAAAATCATCTTCGGAATTTTGAGGGTCCTCCTCAAAATTCTACCCCAGTTTACTGGGCTGGCACTTCTGGCGATGCATGGACTAAAATCAACTTCAGAATTTTGAGGGCCCCAATTCCAATAGCGGGGGAAAATGGAATTTTTTATTAAATTTTGACCGAACCCATAGGGCTGTCTACGTATCCCCTCTTAAATGGGAATCGGGTCAGGCGTAGTTCAAATTACATCATAAAGGGAATCATAAGTGGTTACACATAATATCGTTTCACTGCATCTGAATTGATTGGCTTCGGCCAGACTTCTCCATCCATCTCTACAAGAATAAGGGCTCCTCCAGTTAGAACCCGGTGAACCATGTACGGACCCTGCCAATTGGGAGAGAACTTCCCCTTGGCTTCATCTTGATGTGAGAATATTTTCTTCAACATCAGCTGCCCCGGTGTAAACTTCCTTGGCTTAACTCTTTTGTTGAAGGCTCTAGACATTCTGTTCCGATACAACTGACCGTGGCAAACTGCATTCATCCTTTTCCCATCTATAAGGGCTAACTGCTCGTAGCGACCTTTTACCCATTCTGCATCATCCAACTCTACTTCTTGTATGATCCTTAAGGAGGGAATTTCTACCTCGACGGGGATGACTGCCTCTGTACCATAAACCAGCTCCATTCATTTGAGGCTTGTAGGCTGTAGAGTTCTTGTGTTTGATCTTGAATGTTTCACACATTGCTTTCATCAAGTCGTTATTGAGAATGGAACCATTATCGGTGATGATTGATTCTGGAATTCCGAACCGACAAACAATATGGTCGCGGACAAAATCTGCCACAACCTTCTTAGTGACCGCCTTGTATGATGCTGCTTCGACCTATTTGGTAAAATAATCTATTGCCACTAAGATGAACCTGTGCCAATTTGATGCGGCAGGCTCGATAGGTCCGATAAAATCCTTTCCCCAAGCGGCGAATGACCATGGTGAGCTTGTTGCAGTAAGCTCATTTGGAGGCATCTTTATCATATCTGCATGTATCTGACAGCGATGGCATTTGTGAACATATACTGGATACAGTCTGTTTCCATAGTCATCCAAAAATACCCTGCTCGAAGTATCTTCTTTGCTAAGACAAAACCATTCATGTGCGGCCCGCAGGTCCCTGCATGCACTTCGTCCAATAGCCTGGATGCTTCTTTTGCTTCGACACACCTAAATCGGGAGTCCTCCTGTACAGGATTCCTCCATTGTGACAGAAGTTGCTAGATAACCTACGAAGTTTGCGCTTCTGAGTAGCATTGACAAGTTCTGGATATTCCCCTGTTGTCAAGTACTCCTTGATGTCATGGAACCATGGTTTTCCATCCGCTTCTTCCTCAACGTGGGCGTAATAAGCTAGCTGATCATGAATCTTTACTGGGATGGGATCAATAAAATTTGTATCTGGATGCTGGATCATGGACGATAAAGTAGCTAATGCATCAGCAAACTCATTCTGGACTCTGGGGACGTGCTGAAATTCTGTCTTTGTGAACCTTTTCCTCAACTCCTGTATGTGATGCAAGTAGGGAAGTATCTTAGAGTTCTTGGTTTCCCACTCTTCTCGAACCTGATGTATGAGTAAGTCTGAATCCCCGATCACTAGCAACTCCTGAACGTTCATGTCAATGGCCATTTTGAGCCCCAAAATGCAGGCTTCATATTCAGCCATATTATTGGTGCTAGGGAACCTGAGCTTGGCGGATATCGGGTAATGCTAACCGGTTTCTGATACTAGGACTGCTCCTATGCCATCTCCTTTGAAATTTGCAGCTCCGTCGAAAAACAACCTCCAACCATCATAGGATTCTGTAATATCTTTCTCCTATGAAAGACACCTCTTCATCGGGAAAATACATTTTTAGGGGCTCGTATTCTCCGTCCATGGGATTCTCGGTGAGATGATCCGCCAAGGCTTGCCCTTTGATTGCTTTCTGGATCACATAAACAATGTCAAATTCACTTAGCAGGATTTGCCACTTGGCGAGCTTGCCAGTAGGCATGGGTTTCTGGAAGATATACTTCAAAGGGTCCATTCTGGATATGAGATAAGTAGTGTAAGCATAGAAGTAATGCCTCAACTTCTGCGCGACCCAAGTCATAGCACAACAAGTGCGTTCTAAAAGAGAATATCAGGCCTCGTACGGTGTGAACTTCTTACTGAGATAGTAGATGGATTGCTCCTTTCTCCCTGTTTCATCATGTTGTCCCATAACACAACCGAATGCTCCATCCAATACCGCAAGGTAAAGCAATAGGGGTCTTCCTGGCTCAGGCGGAACCAAGACCGACGGCGTTGACAAGCATTCCTTAATTCTATCAAAAGCTTTCTGACAATCATCAGTCCATTTGGTGGCAGCGTCCTTCTTCAACATTTTCAAGATGGGTTCACAAATGAAAGTGAACTGAGCTATGAACCGGCTGATATAGTTGAGTCTTCCCAGAAAACTCATCACGTCCTTCTTGTTCTTTGGCGGCGGCAATTCTTGGATGGCCCTAACCTTTGACGGATCCAATTCTATTCCTCAATGACTCACGATGAAACCCAATAATTTTCCAGCAGGAACCCCGAATGCATACTTGGTGGGATTCAGTTTCAGATTGTACCTCCTCAGTCTGTTGAAGAACTTTCTCAGGTCTTCCATATGATCCGTGGCTTTCTTGGATTTGATGATGATGTCGTCTACATATACCTCGATCTCCTTGTGTATCATGTCATGAAAGATAGTAGTCACGACTCTCATATAGGTGGCACCAGCATTCTTCAAACCGAATGGCATCATTTTGTAACAGTGCATTCCCCATGGCGTGATGAAAGCCGTTTTCTCTGCATCTTCCTCATCCATCCATATCTGAGTGATACCCAGTGAAACAATCAACAAAACGCTGCAACTCATGCTTGGCGCAGTTGTCAATTAGAATGTGTATGTTAGGTAAGGGGAAGTCGTCTTTAGGACTGGACCGGTTAAGATCCCGGTAGTCAACACAAACTCTAACTTTCCCAGCCTTTTTTGGCACTGGCACGATGTTGGCTTACTATGTCGGATACTCTACTACCCTGAGAACCTTGGCTTTGACTTGCTTGGTAACCTCTTCTTTGATTTTCTAACTCATGTCGGGTTTGAATTTCCCGAGCTTCTGCTTTACCGGCGGACACGTTAGATTTGTTGGCAGTTTGTGAGCTACAATGGATGTACTGAGACCAGTCATATCATCATACAACCAGGCGAATATGTCTTCATATTCCTTTAGGAATTCCGTGTACTTTTTCTTTTCTGATGGTGACAGGTGAACACTGATGCACGTTTCTTTGACATTCTCTGTATCTCCCAGATTAACGACCTCAGTTTCGTCCAAGTTAGACTTAGGCCTATTCTCAAAATTCTTAACCTCTCTGACGACCTCTTCTGGTATATCATCCTCTTTTGAATCCATATCCGTTTGTTGCATTGTCTCGTTGCAAGTCACAATCGTTGGTTCATCGTCAAGGAAAGTAATAGTAATGCTGTGTAAAATAAAGTGAATGAGAGAAAAAATAATAAGAGCGAGATATATAATAAACTAAAATGCTTTGATTGAATTCATAATTGTTTTGGAAGACAGTGCAGAAAAAAATCAGCTAGTAAAACGTAAAATATGATGCATGGTGCTTTTGTTTAGCCTTGCTACCCCAAAGATTTTCGGGCCCTAGTGGTTCTGATTGACCAATTGCTGAGGCGTTCTCTTTGGTTCACAGCTTGTATAGAAGGGCCTTCCTCCCCTTCCTCCTCGAAAATAACACAGCAGTCCATATCATCGTCTTCCAGAAACAGATTCTTCATGGCTGCCAATGCTTTATCTTCCTTTGACCCATATATAGTATCTGCTGGTTGGAAAGTCTGCTCCAAACGAGGTATCAGATGCTCCAGTGGATAATAGGGACCGCGTTATGGTGGCGACCAGTCATCGAACTCCTTCCAAGTGTATTCATATCCTAAACCAAATGTAGTACCATGTTTCTTCAGCTTGATGGGTTTGGTGATTCCCTAAAGGTTTTTGCCGAGTCCCTTTCCAGGTTCATACCCACACCAATTCAAGATACTTTCAATCTTGTTATCCCACCATTTATCCTTGTCTATAGCGTTGACCCTTTCAATGTGGTGGTATGTTTCTCCGCCTATTCTCCTTCTGCCTCCAATCATCGGGATGGTCTGGCGACTATATATGGGGTTGCTACCATCGTCATGAATAATCACCTCTTGGTGATTCCATTCGAACTTTACTGCCTGATGCAGGATCGATACTACAGCTCCAGCGGCGTGGATCCATGGTCGTCCCAATAGCAAGTTGTAGGATTCTGGGACATCTATCACTTGAAAGTCAACGTCGAACCAAGTTGGTCCCATTTGCAGGCATAGGCTAATCTCTCCAATATTAGACCTTTGGGACCCATCGAAGGCTTTGACATTGATGGCTCCATTTTTGATCTTGTGCAGGCTCTTTCCGAATGTTCTGAGAGTGATCAGCGAATAGATGTTGAGGCTGGATCCTCCGTCGATCAGGACTCTAGTGATGAAGTAATGCTTGCATTGCACGGTGATGTGCAGGGCCATGTTGTGACTCATTCCTTCCGGTGGTAGCTCGTCTTTGTGGAGGGTGATCTTGTGGATTTCCAATACCTGCCCTACGATGTTTGCCTTTTCGCCTCCAGTTATGTTGCTGGGCACATAAGCTTCGCTAAATATCTTTATCAAGGTATTTTTTTATGCGTCAGAGCTCTACAGAAGAGCTAGGATGGAGATATGTGCTGGTGTTTTGTTCAACTGCTCAATGACCGAATACTCCTTAGCTTGTATTTTCCTCCAAAGATCATCGGGCCCAGTTTCAATAGTCCGTCCAGAGGCTTGCTTACTGGACTCAGCTAGGTGCTCTAGAGTGTAAACCCTGCCTGTTCTGGTCATACCCTGCGCAACAATTGCTTCTCCCATCTTGGTCTTCCCTTTCCTCCTTGCTTCAGCTGTGTAATCCTATGGTATGGCATTTGAGTGGAACGGTGTTATGTCTGACATTTCTACAGGAATAGGTACCCTTGGTGGTAACACATAAACTTTGAAAGGTACAGGTGCCTTCGGGACTCCAAACTCAACCTCAATTGGTCCGGGCACCTTTGCAGAAGAAGGTGCTTCAAATTTGAGAGGTATAGACATATTTACTTCATCGCCCTTGGAGGGTTGATTCTGCACAACAATTGGGTTAAGCGTGACCGTCGGTTTTTTTGGCTCATCACCCTCAACAATCAATCCTATCGACCCCTTGGGGTCCTAATCATCTTCGATCTCGATCATGTGAATGTCTCCACCTTTGTGATCAGGCAGAGGGTTGTTGCAGACATTAGGAGCAGGATCCTTTGCTATGATAACCTTATTGTCGATTAGAGTTTGAATCTTGTCCTTTAACTAGCGGCACTCGTCAATGGTATGTCCCTTCATGTCGGAGTGGTACGCACAGGTCTTATTAGGGTTGACCCACCGGGAAGGATTTTCTGGAGTTATGGCAGGGATAGGGGAGACGTAACCAGCAGCTTTAAGTTTCTCATACAGCTGGTCAATTGGCTCAGTGATGGCTGTATATTGTCTGGGAGGTCTGCGGTCAAAATTTGGTCTGGGTCTAGGGAAATTTTGGCGAGTGGGAGGTGATTGGTAGTGAGAGGGTTGGGCATTATAAGCTTGGTAAACATGTGCAGGTTGAGAGTATTTGGGTTAAGTGGGTTGATATGTGGGAGGTGGAGATGATTGGTAAACGGGTGGTGGATTTTGGTAAGGGGGTTCGGGTGCTTGGTAATTTGGGATAGGCTGATATGTAAGTGGAGGTAACGGGTAAGTGTGGTATTTTAGTGGTGATTTGGCTCCATGTTCGACCATCACGGCACTCACATCCTTCTTCTTGGACGTGCCACCAGACTGTAAAGCCTTGTTGGTGGCCCGCAATGCTTCAAGATTAGTAACCATACCATTCTTAATGCCTTCCTCAATTCTTTCTCCCAACTTGATGATATCGGAGAATTTCTGGCCCTCGATCAGCATCAACCTCTCATAATATTATGGATCCTAAGCCCGAACAAAGAATCTGTTCATCTGTTACTCTTCTAAGGCCTTCCTGACCTTAGCAGCCTCTGATCTCCAACGAGTAGCATACTCGCGGAATGTCTCGGTAGGATTTTTCTTCAAATTCTTGATGTAGAATACATCCAGTGCGTTCTCTGTATTGCATCAGAACCTATCCATGAAATCTGATGCCATACCTACACAGCTTGTTCATTTCTTGGGGTCTTGGTTGATGTACTAGGATAAAGAATCCCCCTTCAGACTTCTCATGAAGAGTTTCATATGGATTTTCTCATCCCTTCCGACTCCAACCAGCTTATCACAATATGTCCTCAAATGGACTCTGGGGTCTCCCGTGCCATCGAACATTTCGAACTTGGGAGGTTTTTACCCCTCCGGAAGTTCAACATCTGGCTGAATGCAGAGGTCCTCCTCTATACCTTTGTTTCCTTCCACGCCCTGGACTCGGCTAGTCAACTTCTTGAGTTCTGCTGCCAAGTTTCTGATAAGAGAGTCTTTGTCATCAGACTCAGGTGCACTTGAGATTGGTTGAGTATAGTGGGGTACGGTATCTACGTAGATGGGAGTGTTGTGGAGGTGGTCGTTTGTGGTGTTCAGTGGTTCAGGAATGAGTAGTGGAGTGTTGTTTGGAGTGTGGCATGTGTTGCAGTGTTGAGCATGAGTAGGTTGCATCTGTGGGTTTGGGGTGTTCTGTGAAGGTGCGAGGTTTTGAGCATTTGGAAAGTTAACATCAGGAGCGGTGAGAGAGGATGATAAATTTGCCAAGTTCCGAACATGATCCAGTTCTTCTCTGAACTTCAATAATTTCTGCTCAAGTTGGCAGCAATTTCCTTAGCAATCGGGGCACCCTGAGGAATCTCAGTTCTTTCCTTTTCCTTTCTGGCGCTTGAATCTCCCATTCTACCTTTGTTCTTGTTCCGAATAGGACTCAGAGGAGGAGGAGATGGAGGGCCCTTGGATCTCGTACTGTATGATGATGGTGCCAGAATGCACGGACTAACCTTTGGGGAGGGGAATAATAAAAGAAAAGTAAAAAGGTAACAAGTTAGTGCGGATTCTGAAGAAAAATGTCGCAGTTAAACACATTGTGCAAGGATATAAATCGTGTCCTAATTTGGGTGCCTTGTTGTGCCCGAGGTAGGCCTAGCGACAAATTAATTTGGAGAACTTATAATGCTAAATGCCTCATTTTATTGATAAAAATAAGACGAATCCAAAGCGACGCTAAATAATAGAAAGTAAAATGTCACTAGTGGCCATCGACCTTATTAAATAGTTAAAGCAAAATAAAAGACTCCTAACTACTTGGTCCCAGAAGGATCTTCCCCAAATTCGGCATCTTTGTCTCCCTCGAACATTTTCACCAGCTCGCGCAGTTCTAGCAGCAGATAAGCTCAGGCCAAATGTCCGTCTTCATTCCCTTCAGCGTTTTGACATTCTTCAATCCTCTTGATGGACTTTCCTTCTAGCTCCACTAGACCCCGCTCCAAATACCCTAGTCGCTTGTTGGCGCTGACAGCCATATCCTTCCATTCCTCGATCAACTTCTGATGGGCTTCTTGTATTTCCCGATGCTCACTTTCACACTCTCGAATCCTCTTGCGTAGTTGATTGTACTTAACCCGTGCTTCAGCTTTCTCGTCGATAATTCTGTGTCCTTGAATGAACTCGGGCTGACTCATACCATTGTGATTATCTTCCAACCAACCCGAATAGTGTGGCACACAACTGGGTTGATACCTGTCTGGCTCAATAGATTCTTTCCCCAAAACGATCTTGCAATGCCACATGTGCCGAGCTTGGCATTTGTGAGGGCTATCATCGTTATGGAAATCAGCCTTGAAGTGACTCATTTTGTCGACCCTTGGTATGATTTGCTTTCTTCCAGCCTGCCTCATGGCCCGGAGGGGAATGCAGGGATAAGTTCCTCTTAGACCAATGAGTATGAGAAATGGTGTGTCTCGAGATCGAACAATGAATTACTCCATATGGAACCACTCGACCATCTATTGTACCTGGTCTTCTTTTAGATTCTCAAATAACTCTACCCATCCTCCAGCGTCCTCTGGATGAGCGAACATGTTAGGCATATAATTCATGCGCCTTGGATGGTGGAAGGCGATGTGATCATCCCAGTCTCTGCGTAAGATCTCTTGCCGGTATTCTCCTTTCTGGAGGTGCTCCATGAGCCAGAGCTGAAGTAATAAATTGCATCCTTCAAAATGATTGGCCTTTTGCTGACAGTTGTCCAGGGCTCGGTATATCTCAGCAACGATCATGGGAACTATACTGAAAGGCTGTCCGCCAATTTCTTCCATCAAAGTCTTGGTTACCATGGCCAGTTTGGTGTGGATCCTAGCCTTCTTCATAGGGAACACTATCATCCCCAGGAAACAAAACATGAATACGAAGACCCTTTTGTGAATATGCCCTAGTGAGGTGAGGGAAAATTCGTCTGAGTAGGTGCGGTATGACTTTCTATGGCCGTATCTCTCGTACAGATAGTCGAATGGGATGTAGGAGTCTTTCAAACAGGTCAAGTCTGGATTCTTCTTCAGTCCCATCATCTTAAGGAAACCCCTACCCTTGCGATTCTCTGGCATAAACAAACCCGGAGTCTCCCAAGGAATACCAGCTAAGCCTCTTATTTCTTCGAGCAAAGGAGTCATTTCAAGGTCCCCGAAGCGGAACACGGACCTGTCACTATCCCAGAACAGAGTTGCAGCCTCTATGATTTTGTTGTTAAGCTGGATTTCTAGAAGAGAAAGCAAATTCCCTAAGTTTTTGCGGACGAGCGTCTAATCATTGGAGTGGAGGTCTTTCCACCAATTTAGCAGACTTGGATGAATGTTGGTTACTATGCCAAATCTGGGGACTTCATGCCTCATTTTCTGCAAAACAGAGTTTTAGACCCTTACCCCACCAGACTCGACTATTTAAACCAATAATTAGCATAGCAAGCATTTAGTTCTCCAAATAAATGCACAGAACATGTAGGTGTTCGTTTGGGCTTCAGGAAAACCCGATCGACTTTGGACAAGGTTATCCTAATGAGTCATTATGCGGACAACATAACTGACTCGGCTAGGTTTGACTATGTTGCATGTACAATTAAACGGAGTAAGGTTTCTATTGGGGTATTAGACAGGTACCCTTGAGCGGACAACTCAAGAGGGAAAGGCATGGAACCATCGATTGCACCGCTGATCGACAAGTTTTACCGCAAATACGCCTTTGCCAAATTTAAAGGGTGATAATATTGGAAAAGCGTAACTACTCATTATAAGCGTTGCTATGGTATCTATTTGGCACGAGTGGAATATGATGTTGAAGATGCAGTTTACAAAAATGAAACAAATTGACATGTGTTTCCATATTCATAAGATAAATGATTACAATAATTGTAGTAATTACAACAGTATTGAAATAAAGCAGTAAAGGAAAGTAGTTAAAGGAAAGAAAAGACATGAAGAGCCAAGTCAGTTTCGTAGTGAAAGAATAAAAGACAGTAAATAAAGCAATTAATGAGATAGTAAAGTCACAAGCAACATGCAATGGTAAAAGCCTAAAGAAGTCCCCAACAGAGTCGTCATGCTGTCGACGCCCCCTTTTTCTATGGATCAAAATCGGGTATACGACATTGGGAGGACTCCCTTTCGAGGATTGGGTTTAGAAGTTGAAGATTCGCCACCTAATGATTATAGTGCATTAGGACAATTTTTAGAAGAGTTTGAGATGAAGAGACCAGAGATTAGGGTAAGGGCTAGAAATTATCCTGAGGGGAAGGTGTTAGGCACCCCTCAGGATCCACAAGTGTGGTTCCCTGCCATGCTACAATTGTGACTTTAAGAAGACAAGTAGAAAAATAAAGCAAAGGGCTTCACATAGTTTTGCAAACAAGTTTAAGAGTTGAAGAAGTAGAGATTTTAGAAAATTAGTTTTAAAAGAAAACTTAAAAATTAACAAGTAAAGGGGAAAGGGGTCCTAGGTTTACCGATAATATGGATCACATCAATGCAATATCCAGCAATCACTCCTCAGAAGAGGGGTGGCACGTGATATTAGCGCACCGATCATCATATCCATATTCTACCCTTCCCACCCCGTTAAGGTATTAAAGCGCGGATGGTTTCATTACTTATTGCATGCTAGTACCTGTCCCAATCCTATCAGTCTCGGAGGCATTTAGGACTACTAATTCTAAAGGGAAAGGGATTTAGGGCCTTTTGAGAGTTTCAAAAGACAAAATACTAAGGCGTCAATCAAAACACATAATACAAGTAAAAGTGGAGGCAGATAAGCAAGTAAGGCTCAAGTAAACCTCCTTAAATTTGATAAGCCATAGAGTTTAGCATGTCTTGCATGTACTTGTTTGGTCTTTAAAATTAAAGCGATAAGCGGACTGATTCAACACATACTTTAGACAGGTAGTCCGCATTAGGCTCACTCGAATGCAGTTGTCAAAGACTGAGCCACTTTAATTAGTCAACTTTACCTTAAGTGTGGGACAGAACTACTGATTGTAAAGGAGTTGCAGAATAAGATAAGTTTCAGAAAATATTGCAGACTTAATATAAAGAAAATGATTTAAAACGAGTTTCAAAAAACATACTTGTTTAAGAAAAGAGTTGCCTAGTTTTAACAAAAGAACTGAATTGCAGACTAATTAAAAAGGTTTATCAGATAAGTATAAAGAAGTGAATTCAGATTGATTTGAAAAAATATTTGTCAAATTATCAGGAAAGCAGTAAGTTTTCAGAAAATATGCACTGATTTGAGAATATTTATCAAGAAGGAAAAAGATGCACTGATTTGGTTGCAAGAAAAGTTTTAAGGGTTCAGAAAACGTGTAGAAAGTCGCTTGTTTTAGCAAAAAGGGTCAGTACTGTTTTAGACGAGTGAAACAATTCTTATTTGAAGTTCCTATAGGCATGATCTCTACGAGTTACTGATTTTAATACCTTTCTATCGTTAACAACCTTATAAACATGATATCTATATGCTAATTTATTATTAAACCTAACAGTTTGCCTAATGTCATTACAAATGCAGAAATGCAAATCCCTATAGGCATGGTATCTATATGCATAGTTGCAGAAATCAGAAAGTTAGATCCTATAGGCATGGTTTCTATTTGTGAGATTGCATAGATTAACAGTAAAAGTCCTATAGGCATGGTTTCTACCCTTTTTGTGCATAAAAGTAAATCCCTCCCCTTTTCACTAGATCCCCGAGTTTATACAAATTATTACAGACCAGAAAAATAAGACAGAAATAAAAATACATAAGAAATTATAGCTACATCCGAGCAGCATAATTCAGACTTAGTATCTAACAATATGAGATTGAACCACTTCCGAGATCCAGATTTCCAAAGCCTTCTCGGGCGTTTCAGAGATCCAAGGAGTTTCAAGAACTCCAGGCAGTGCTTACATCCAAGATATTAATTAGAAAGAGTTATAGTGCAGTGTGGAAGGGCCAGCCCTCAGGTGTCCAAGTTCAGAGGGAGCTCAGGGGGTCCCAAGGCAAGGCTCACAAGAGAGAGGCAGAACTTAGTTTCTAAGAATGAGTGTAAGTGCAAGAGGGGGTTAGGGAGTGCCATGGCAGGCTGGTGGTCATGCCTAGCCATAGGATAGGCTACCACACCCCTGACCAGGCCTGTTCAGCCAACAAAAAAGAGCACAGACCTATTGAAGGTCAGACTATGGTCTGGACAGTGATTAGGACATTGCCAGACCAAAGTCTCAGGCTCAGAATACACATAAAAGGAAAAGGGAATGGGAATTAAAAGAGTTTAGGACTCAGGGAGTCCAGTCCATATACATGAACAACAATATCAAGTGTTGTCATGTTTTATGAACCATAACTCAACATACAAAGGGTTTAGGGATGAGGATTCATATAGGAGCAGTATTAAACAAACTTGCAAAAAGCAGTAAAATAAACAAAGAGAAGACTGAAGCATAAACACACAAGAGAAAGGCAGAATTTAAACAATAAGAGACATACCAGTTGCAAAAAAGTAAGCAGGAAGAAAAGCAAAATACTTGCAGCCGAAGCATAATCAGAGAAGAGGACTCTAGCTTATGAGTTCAGAGAAAAACTCGAATGCTTTTAAGAAAAAACTAAGAGTATTTGAGAGAAGAAGTAGTGACTTATGTTGTGTGTGTTCGTGTCTTTGAAAGAGAAGAGTATAGGTATTTATAGTTTTGAAAACGAGTAAAGAATAAGGTAACTAGTATAGCTTTAACACAAATATGGGCATGATCACAATCAGAATCAATTAACACAAGACTTCCCTTTAATCAAGGGATTATTGTTCAAACGGATACTAACAGGATCAAAAATAAGGAAAGAAAATCAGTTTGTAAGCAGAATGGTTGTTGCCATAAAAGGTGCAGTAAAATCATACAATAGGTATTTAAGTTCAAGTACAGGATTTTACTTATTTTTGGAAAGGGTTTAGTAAGGCCAAGCCAAGAAAGAGAATCAATTAACCCTTAACGAGCGAGTAAGAGGGAAAAGTTTTGAATCAGTTATGAGTTTAAAAATCAATCACAGAAGGGACTCAGTATATAAAGGAATGCACAAGTAATAGACATGTGAGGCCAAGCTATGGCAAAAGAAACAACATACAGTAGTAGCATATAGCAAGCATTCGAAGCATGATAGTCAGGTTTCAGTGGTTTAGTACTAGACAAAAGGATCAAAGGCATGCAAAGAATCGAGTGAAAATCATAGTCGAGTTTGACAGGTAGCAAGAACTCAGAACCAAAAGAGTCACATAAAGAAAAAGAGAGTTGAAGTAAAGGAATCACATTAAGCAATTTCAACAGATGAAGAACTTCAGGAACTCAAATAGACCCCCAAAGAACTAGGGTTTTCAAAATCAGTTAGGTTTAGAGGCGATAAACAAGTGAAACAAGCAAACAAATTCAGAATCTCAAATAAACCCCAAAAATTAGGATTTTCAACATGCTAACTCAGATAGAAAAACAAGGTAAACGAATGTTAACAAACAGACTACAAAACTCAAATAAAATCTCAAGAGTTAGGGTTGTAAACATGCTAACTCAGATAGAAAACAACACAAGCAAAACATAGTAAAACATATCGAGAATCAGAGAAGAGATTCGAAATACCTTAACATAAAACCCTAATTAAAGAATAAAGAGTTTTGAAAGCAAAAAATTAAAGAAACTTTGAGAAAGATGCTTAGCAAGTTCAAAACACACATGCATCCGGAGCAGATCTGAAATAAAATCGGAGGAACCTTAGAGATTAGGGTTTCGTAAGAAACGCAGGTGATGAGGAAGGCTTTAAAAACCATCGATCTAAGCAGGAGAGTCGAAGGTCGAACTTGGATAGCCATGGCTGGCCGGACAAAGGTTGAAGACGACCGGAGAACAGTCATCAAGCAAAGGCTTGGTCGAAAACCTTTCAAGATCTGGTCATAGGACCTCAGAAACGAGCACGTAGAAGCCATGAAAGGCTGGTATAGGCCTCCCATGAGCCTGGGAAGCCATGGATTAGGGTTTCAGTGAGAGGCGACGGCTAGGGTTTGAGGTGAGTTAAGAGAGAGTTGAGAGAAAGAAGGGATTCAAAGGCGGCGTCTCTGAAAGAATGAGGTAGGGTTTAGGGTCGTTTGGACTAAAAAAGGTAAGAAGCAACGGTGGTCGTTGATCTAAATGACCAACGGCCGGGATTTAAAAGGGGTTATGGGCTGGGTCGGTTGAATAGGTGCTGGGTCGGGTTAGAGTGGTAATTGGGATGGGTAATTTAGGCTCAATTTTGGGGCTGAGTTGGGTTGAATTGGGGTGCCAAATTGGCTGAAATTGGAATACAATTGAGGCTAGATTGTAAATAGCCACTTTTCTAATTTTGTTTTATAAAAATAGCAATAACGATTTTAAAAACAAATTAAAAGTATTGGGTAAGCAAATATTATATAAATAATAATTTAAAATGTTGGGGTTAATTTTGTAATTATAAAATGCTATCAATTACAAAATAGGCTGTAATTGCAATTATATGCAATTTAACTTTAAAAATGCCAAATGAATTTGTAAAAATATGCAAAAATTACCTTAATTATATTTTGGTATAAATATGAGGATAAAATAAGTTATTCACCAAAAAATAATAATTTTGGGAATAATTATTGGATTTTATGGTATTAAAATATGCAATAAATTGGTTTAAAAATCATTACGAAATACCAAAACTCTTGGGTTTGCTGATATATGCACATGTATGCTATTTTGGAAGTATTTTGGATACAAAAATACCTAGGAAAAAATTGGGTATCCAGAAGTCCGGCTTTCTGCATGCATAAAATCCTCATGGAGGACTGACCCAAGTGTAGAGCAACAACGCCGACTAAATCCAATCATGAAAGAAGTGGTAAGAAAAGAAGTGGTAAGAAAAGAAGTGATTAAGTGGCTTGACGCAGGTATTGTATTTCCAATCTCTGATAGCAAATGGGTAAGCCCCGTCCAATGTGTACCTAAGAAAGGAGGGATGACTGTAGTGGTTAATGAAAATAATGACTTGATTCCCACAAGAACTGTCACTGGGTGGAGAATTTGCATAGATTATAGAAAATTGAACAATGCCACAGGCAAAGACCACTTCCCACTCCCTTTTATTGACCAAATGCTTGATCGATTAGCTGGCCAGGAATACTATTGTTTCTTAGATGGGTATTCGGGGTATAATCATATTTCTATAGACCTAGAGGACCAAGATAAAACCACATTTACGTGTCCCTATGGCACGTATGCGTTCAAAAGGATGCCCTTTAGTTTCTGTAATGCACCTGCGACTTTTCAAAAGTGCATGATGGCTATTTTTATTAACATGGTTGAAAGATTTGTGGAAGTATTCATGGATGATTTTTCTGTGTTTGGATGTTCTTTTGATAATTGCTTGATGAATCTTGATAAAGTGCTTGCTAAGTGTGAAGAGACGAACTTGGTACTAAACTGGGAAAAGTGCCATTTCATGGTACGTGAAGGTATAGTCCTCGGGCACAAAGTGTCCAAAGGCAGTTTACAGGTGGAAAAAGCGAAGGTGGAGGCGATTGAAAAATTGCCCCCACCAACATCAGTTAAGGGGATCCACAGTTTCTTGGGCCATGCAGGTTTTTATCGTCGTTTTATTAAAGATTTTTCGAAAATTTCTTCTCCCTTATGCAGGCTGCTTAAGAAAGATGTCTCCTTCAAATTTGATAATGCCTGTCTAAAAGCATTTGAGGAGCTGAAGGGAAGGTTAGTGACTGCACCAATTATCATTGCTCCAGATTGGGATCAGCCATTTGAGTTGATGTGCGATGCGAGCGACATAGCCATTGGAGCTATTTTGGGGAAAAGGAGAAATAAAATCTTTCACTCCATCTACTATGCGAGCAAAACTCTGAATCCAGCCCAAATGAACTACACAATTACTGAAAAAAAGTTGCTTGCAGTGGTGTGGGCATTTGACAAGTTCAAATCCTATTTAGTGGGAACCAAAGTCATCATCTACATAGATCATTCAGCTATCAGATACTTGTTTGAGAAGAAAGACGCCAAGCCGAGGCTGATTCGTTGGGTCCTCCTCTTGCAAGAGTTTGACTTAGAAATTTGAGATCGAAAAGGGATAGAGAATCAAGTGACTAATCACTTGTCCAGATTAGAAAATCGTAGCCATGTAGCTGAAGGAGGGTCAATCAAAGAAACATTTCCTGATGAGCAGTTATTGGCAATTACCTCAAGCGAAGCTCCATGCTATGCAGATTATGTGAATTTTATTGCAAGTGGGGTGACACAAGAATTGACACCCGATAGTAGAAGAAGGTTCCTACATGATGTGAGGCTCTACATGTGGGCTAAGCCATTCTTATACAGGCTATACGCAGATCAGTTGGTGCGAAGATGTGTTCCTGAGGAAGATATGAATGCAATATTGCATGACTGTCACACTTCGCCATACGGAGGACATCACGGTGGGGATAGAACCGCCCAAAAAGTTCTACAATTAGGTTTCTATTGGCCAAAATTGTTTAAGGACGCACATGCCTTTGTTAAAAAGTGTGACAGATGCCAAAGAACTGGAACAATCACGAAGAAGCATGAGATGCCTATGCAGAATATTCAGGTAGTGAAGCTTTTTGATGTTTGGGGGATTGGTTTCTTGGGACCGTACCCATACTCTAATGGTCACAGGTACATCTTGGTGGAGGTCGACTATGTTTCTAAGTGGGTGGAGGCCATTTCTCTTCCCACTAATGATGCAAAGATTGTGGTAAACTTTATAAAGAAGCACATCTTCACACGCTTTGGAACTCCTAGAGTGTTGGTAAGCGACAGAGGAACTCACTTCTACAACAAATTGCTGAATAACGTTCTTGCAAAGTATGGAGTTAAGCACAAGGTTTCCACTGCCTATCACCCCAAAACGATTGGTCAAGTGGAAGTTTCAAACAGATAGGTAAAGCAAATTATGGAGAAAATAGTGAGTGGAAATAGAAAGGACTGGGCGGGGAAGCTAGACGATGCATTATGGGCATATCGAACTTCATACAAGACTCCCATAGGTACTTCTCCGTATAAATTCGTTTATGGGAAGGCATGTCACTTGCCCGTCGAGCTTGAACATAAATCCTACTAGGCAATTAAAAAGCTGAATATAGATATGGACTTAGCTGGTGTGAAGAGGTTGTTGCAACTTAACGAGTTTGATGAGTTTCGATTGCACGCATATGAAAATGCCAAATTATATAAAGAAAAGGCTAAGAGGTGGTATGACAAGCACATCCAACATCGAGAGTTTGAGCCGGGTCAGGAAGTTCTCTTGTTCAATTCGAGGTTGAAGCTTTTCCCCGGAAAGCTTAAGTCTCGTTGGGCAGGTCCTTTTGTTGTGGTAGGTGTGAGGCCTCATGGAGCTGTGGAATTACATGATACGAGCTCAAGTGGTACCTTCTTGGTAAATGTCCAGAGAATAAAACATTATTGGTGTGGTGACACTGCACGTCACAAGACCTCAGTGGACTTGGCCTATGCTTAAAAATGTGCTGAGTCGTGCTGCGACGTTAAATCAGGCGCTCGTTGGGAGGCAACCCAATTTTTGTTGCTTTCCTAGTTTAACTTCTTAAATTTTCTTTTAGTTAGAGTAGATAGAGTTTTGCATTTCCTTTGTAGGTATAGAAATTTTATAAAGGCTCGGGGGATTAAAAAAAATTGCGAAACAGCGCCCAGCACCAGGCAGGGCACGAGGCAACGAGCTGGGGGGCGTCCAGGTAAGTATAATTTTTTTGTTATTTTTTTTTCGTTTTTATTTTTATTTTCCAACCCATACCCATTTAACCCAACCCAAATATCCATTTACACTAATATTATACCCCAATCCTAATACCCATATCCATTCCCAGCCCAACTTAACCATAACCCACCCAAACACAAAACCAAACTCAATTTCTCAATCTGTTTCTGCCGCATCCGCTTCTCCTTCCTCTCCAAATTTTTGCCAAGTTTTTTTTCTTCTCTTGCTCGCCTTCTACACTCTACCGGTAAGTTCTTCTTTCTTTTCCTCTTCTATTTCTTCTTGTGTTTTAACTAGTAGATAAACATGATCCCATTCCCCAAGAGCCGTAGTCCCCAATATTTTTCCCTATGTAATTCTTACGAAATTTTTATTGTGGGTGGCTTGTGTTGGTCGAAAATTGTGTGGTTATTGTGTATATGGAGTAGTAAACTAGAATTCCCTCTACTTTGTTGAAAATTGGGAGGGCCACCATATTTCACCATTGTTGAATTAGAAGCACACACTTTATGCCCGCAATGTGTTTGTTAAAATGCTTGAATGAAGATTTTGGTGCACCGGTAAAGTCTGAGTAACCGGGTATATTTGTATATGAATTTGGGCTAAGTGTGGGGTGTGTAGGGATACTTTTACATGCTAGGGGTGTGGCTTTGATGCAATACATGTTCCTACACCATTTATTCTATATAATGTATGTTGTAGAATCTTGTAAATTTGACTAATTTAGTATAGTTTACGAGCTGTGAAAGATGCATACCATATGCCTCTTGCTTATCTTAATGTGAATTCGCGTAGCCATGATCAATCCTTATTATATGGCATGGTGAAGTCTTGAGTAACCATAGCTTAAGTGTGCAACACTTGTACATGTTAAATTCAAAATTGTGACATGATGTACATTGTGCCTTCGGTTTTAAGTGTGGGATCATTTAATGACTTGCAACAACCTTAGGCATATTTCGTGCAGTGTTCTCACAATTGTGCTTATTTGTGTTGCGGGATACTATGGCTCGTGATGGTTCTAGCAAAGGCAAAATCATTGGAAAGTCCTCCACCACTTCTCCTGCGCCGAAATAGCGCAGGCAAGGAGAAAGCTCTTCACGGCAGTCCAAAGGAAAATAGGTCGCCGAGGGATCTCAGCAGGCACTATTAAGGCCGAGGCCTCATTTGGATTTGGTCGATGCTGAAGCTATTGCATGGTACAATGACTTCATGCCATCTGGTCGGTACATTTCTGAGATGGGGATTAATACCACGGCCTTAGAAAGAAACTTCCCGAAGGTACTTGGCAGGCTACAAGCTCTAAATATGCAAAAGTTCTTGGAATGCCCGGGGCCTGCAAACCTGAGCATGGTTCGAGAACTGTATGCTAACTGGGATTACCAATACGACACTTCATGTGTAAGAGGGAAGGATGTGCCGATGGATAGAGAGTCTTTGTATGACTATTTGGGGGTTGAGAATGCTAACCCAAGGAGACTCCAACGCTTTATCAGAAGCCCGAAATATGAGCTAATATGTCACACTCTTTGTGGCATGGATTCCAATGCTAAGTGGATAAGGAAGCAAGGCAACATTCACCTCTCTATGGTTCGCTCAGACTTCAACAAAGTTGCCAATGTGTGGCAGAATTTTATGCAAGCGAGACTAATACCGGTAGAGCATAGCAGTGACTGTACTCGAGCTAGAGTGTGTCTTATCTTCTTCTTAATGACCGGCCGACCCATTAATATGGCTGTGATTATGCTTAGTGAGATGGCCCGTACGAGATTTGGGCGACAGATTAGGCAGTTCTTCTTTGGCAATTTACTTACTCGGTATATGCTATTTCAAGGAGTGCCGGAGTACCCCGGACATGATGAGGTGGTGGAGGCTCCGCATGGGCTTATGCACATTACATCTATGTTGGAGGCATCATCAAAACTCACCCCCGCAGCCCGGATGGAGTGAGAGGAGAACTTCAACAGGTACATTTATAACTCGTTGAACTTACTAATGAGCAGGGCAGGTATTTCCGACGAGGAGCGTATGCATTTATGCGATGACTTGTCCAGCATGTCTAAGGAGATGTTGGGGATTGCACCTGGCAGCCCCGTTCACTCATCAAAGGACGTCAAATCTGTCAAGGGCTCATACACTGAGGATGAGGATGGGAATGGTGCTACGGAGCCCATGACTTTGGTGCATCTAGGACCGGATGATGATGAGCCCAGAGCTGCTGGGGGAGGTGGACTCTGACTGATAGGGAGTTTTTCTTTTTACCCTACTTTGTTTTTTATTTTTACTTGCATCGAGGGCTATGCATAGTTTAAGTGTGGGGTGGGAGGAATACTACTTGTGCTATAGTTGTATATTTTGAATCAACTTGCTTTAATTAGTTTTTTTAGTAGTTCTAGTGTAGTTTAGTTTCTTTAAATCAAAAGAAAAAGAAAAAAAAGTATAAAAAGAGAAAAGAGAAAAAAATTGAAAAACCTCGGATTTTTCCCGATGATGGATCTTTTGGACAATTTTCTTGAGGGATAAAAGTCCGATTAAAAAAAACACCAAAAAGTTTTTTTTTTAGAATAGCTAGGTAGTATTCCTTAGTTTTTCTTTGGGCACCAGTTCTTTTCCAAGGATGTAGCTCGAACCGGGTACTTTATTTTTCTTTAGGAATAGTTTAGGAAGAAACTAAGTCGCTTTGAAATACTCATTGACATGGTTGATGCTGGCACTTTAGGCTAGGGCATACTTTTTTTTTCCCGTGTATTTAATTTGAATTGTGAAGCCTAAGTAAAGTAAATAGCCTATTTTGTGATGCCTTTTCTCATCGTTTGACTCGTATGCTACATAGTACAATATTGCTTAAATTTCTCAATTATGTGTGCTTGCTTGACTTGAGAGTTGAACAGAGTCGTCCTGATTGACTAATGTGCAACGTGTGTGTGAGGATTAGTGATGTTCTGTGCTATCCTGTGTAGTCTAGAACTTGTCACGTGTGTTAATTGAACCAAAATTGTAAGTTTTGCTAATCTAGGTGATGACGTAGGCATTTTCTTGCTTGATCATGGATGTGATTGTCATATAAAAATAAAAAATTTCGTTGCTAGCCCTTTGAGCCTATAGACCTTTCTTTTGGCACCCACACCCTTATTTTGTTCTTAATTTGATATTGATTGAATCTTTACCTCCTAAGGCACTTAGTCGCTGAAAGAAGTAAGGTGAGATATTGGGAGTAGTTTTTGAGTGGAACCATGGAAAGGCCGTGCACTAAAGTTGAAATCAAAAGTCACTAGCCGATGAACTTTAATGTATGGAGTGTGTAAAGAAAAGAAGGGAAAAAAAAAGAGAAAGGAAGAAAAAATTGCAAGAAAAGAAGAAAAAAATGATAGTGAAAATATGTAGAAAAATACACACCTCCAATTCTTATTGATTTGTGCTAGTGGAAGTATAGAAGTGCTTAATTAAAAAGAGGGCTCTATTGTATATGGTAAGTGAATTGGTTGAGAAGAATATGTTCTTGAATTGTGAATGTAGTGTATTAAAGTGCTTACGAGGGTTAGTCACTATTTCTAAATGTATCATACATGTACCTTAGCCTACATTACAACCTTAAAGTCCTAATTGATCCTAGATTTGGCTAGCTTAAATTAGTAGAGATATACACTACGGGCAAGCTTATGGTACGATCACGGGATGCATATGAACTCTTTGTGAGAGTGAGCGAATTTTGTTAAATTGTGCGATATCCTTAATCTATATTCAAAAGTATATTTGAATGTGTGGACTATCTATATTCACTCTTTTGTTTGTTGGTGAGGGCACATGATCTCATGAGTGATTGGTAATGTTGTAAACGTTCTTGTTGGGTAAGTGCATGAATTGAGGATGCTTAGTGGTTGCAAGTCATCTTTTGAGGTTGGGTGGTGACAAATAGGTTGTTGAAATTGATTGAATTGAAGGGTTATACTTGCGCATGCTTAAACGGGAAGAATGTGAAATTTTGTGTGTTTATGTTTGTGTGCCGGTATTGATCGTAGTCAAGGGTATAGTGTGTGGTTAAAAGTTAAGATGCTCCTCTATAATTGAGACTTGTACGTAGTTGGGGGTTATTTAGATAGTCCCATTGCTCGAGGACGAGCGAGAGTCTAAGTGTGGGGTGTTGATGTTTAGCTTAAAACATATATATATTTCTATGTATATCGCCTCATATTTTAATTTTGTTTCGTGAATTTGGGATGTTAAATGCTATGATTTATATTAATTTGAAGTGTTTTCATGTGTAGGAATGAGTCGGGAGCAATTGGGGGCAAAACGAGCAAAATTAGAGCCGAAACAAACAAAACCAAAAACAATTGTGCATTCGGGCCCCACAGGCAGCGCCTGGCGCCACCTGTGGCGCTGGAAACAGAGCTAAAAATTGGGCAGCGCCATGGTGGGTGCCTGGCGCCAGGATGGGCGTTGTTGACGTGATTTTTGTCCTATTTTGCCTGGGACACTGTTTATTCGTCCCTAGACCTATCCAACACGTATAAAAGAAAGACTAAGCCTATTTTTGAAGTGGGAGACGCCACTTTGGAGGAAAAATACACACAAGAAACATCCGGGAGCAAGAACATCTCAGATTTCTTCATTTTTTTCTAGTATTTTCAATTATTCAAAATTTATGCAATTGTTTGCTAGTATTATGAGTGGCTAAAGACCTATTGTTCTAGGGTCATGGGTGAAACATGAATGTTGTCGTTTGAGGTTTAATTTAACGAAATTGATTTTATCATATTGGGTTGTTTATTTAATTCTGTTTTTAATTATTTTGCTAAGTAGCTAACAGTGAGATACTGTCTACGAATTTAGAGTTGAACTCGAAAGTGGGAACTCTAGATTGCATATAGAATTAAATAGAGCAAGTTCTTGAACCTGGGCATCGGGGAACGGATTCGCAATTAGGATAGATATATACCTAATTGTCTTGCTTGGTTGAAATACAGGAATTATAAATGCATTCTTGTTAATCTTAACTAGTATTAGTACCCGCGCGATGCGCGGATAATTAAAAAGAACGATCTACACTGTAAAGTTTAATATGTTAGTGTTAATACCATCTTTACAACCAAACATTAAAAACACATTTAGACTCCGTAAAACTTTCATTCCATCTCCTAATAAATGTTCCATAAAAAATAATGATGCTATACAATTTGCTTGATATAAATGTTCCACGAAAAATAATGATACTATACAATTTGCTTGATATGAAGCAATTGATGCTATACAACTACTATGACACGTTGATTGGGTGATCCATCCAAGTGGGGCAAGATTTCATCTACAAATTCTCCCCAAAATGTTGCTGAAATATTGTTCCTCCTATATGTAAAATACACAAATTAATAATTAGAAAATAATAGTAATTGAATCTATAACTAATTCAATTCATGGTTGCAAGCGTATTCAAGATCCTCAAGCTTCAAGTTCATAAAGGTACTTGTTTTACCTCCTTGATTGTACGATTCTACGTTACCATGATCAATAACTTCTCCTATGACATATGCCACATTTAAATAAATAGTTATAAATAAGGTGATAAAACATTCAACAAAAAATAGCGAAAGGTAAAACAATTACCAAATAGTTCATTCTCATCAATCTCAAGTTGATTTGTGAGATGCTCATAAGGTTTAAAGTTGAAGATATTCAAACTAAACTGTGAATCACTAATTTCATCCACACTCGTCCTATGAGAAAATGTCAGTTTCAATTTATGCTTGATGGTCTTAATTTTCAGATTGTTTGGTCCAACCACAAATTTTTTCATAACGTACAATCCCATTTCATGTATTTTTGTTTTGAAAATACACATAACAACTCTTCCAATAGTTACATGAATTCGATCTCCCTAAAATAAAAAATGTGGAAAGAATTTAAGTTAGTAAGGTGCATAAGTTGAAGAAAATACATCACAACTCGAAAAAAATAACATGTAAAAGAGTATGCACCTTTTCATCTTGAATAATTAATTCAATTGAATTAGAATTTTCTGATTTATCGCGGTCTGGAATGTGCCATAATCTAACAACACGAACCTTCAAATTCCAACTCATTTTGGACATTGATATTTTGCTGATATAGTTATAGTTTGGAGCCATACTTTGCAGAAGTTTGTCTGGAAGTTAAACCCTAAGTAATGTAGAGAAACCAATCCTAAAGAAAAGTTGCTTAAATAAAAATTTTTTAAGGAAAGACTATCATAGTAAATCAATTTTTATGTATATGAAATCCTAATATTTAAAAAAGGCATGTGTAAATCAATTTGTATGTGTGAGTTCTGAAGAAATGATACGAATCTTTCATTTTTTAGCTTTTGGCATGTGTATAATTTTCAACGTTTTTTTTTGTGGTTAATTAAAATTTGTTAAGCACCAAACCTTAATTTTTCGTGTCTTTTTCCTTTGTCATCTTGTTCGTTTTTAATACTATTTCCTTTAATATAATATAAATTAAGATACAAAATGTTTATTCAATTATTTCTTTCTTAAAAAAGAATATTTAGCATAACTGAATTATACACAAAATTTAATTAAAGATACCTATAATAATGTATATTGTTCGCAAATAAGGTCAGATACAAATTAAAGCTTGTACTAAATATAGAATTATTATTTCAACTTAAAATTAATTAATGTGTAAGATACAAAATGAAATTTTAATTGATTCTTTCTCAAAAAAGGATACCTACCATAATTGAATTATATACAAAATTTAATTAAAGATACCTATAATAATGTATCCGATACCTATATTAATGTATATTATTCGCAAATAAGGTCAGATACAAATCTTGTACTAAATATAGAATTATTATTTCAACTTATAATTAATGTGTAAGATATAAAATGAAATTTTAATTGATTCTTTCTCAAAAAAGGATACCTACCATAATTGAATTATATACAAAATTTAATTAAAGATACCTATAATAATGTATCCGATACCTATATTAATGTATATTATTCGCAAATAAGGTCAGATACAAATCTTGTACTAAATATAGAATTATTATTTCAACTTATAATTAATGTGTAAGATACAAAAAAGAAATTTTAATTGATTCTTTCTCAAAAAAGGATACCTACCATAACTGAATGATACACAAATTTAAGTAAAGCTACCTATAGCTATAATATATTTGTTTGCTTAATGAAAATTGCATCCCTCTTTGTGTACGTCCAACATATTCTCAAAAGGAGAACATTTTTAGTTTAAAAAAGAATAAATTAGATGCAAAATTTAATTAAAAATACTTATAGTAATATATATGATATCTATATTAATGTATATTGTTCGCAAATAAGGTCAGATACAAAGCTTGTACTAAATATAAAATTATTATTTCAACTTAAAATTAATGTGTAAGATACAAAATGAAATTTTAATTGATTCGTTCTCAAAAAAGAATACATACCATAACTGAATTATTACACAAATTTATTTGTTTGCTTAATGAAAGTTGCATCCCTCTTTGTGTACGTCCAACAAATTCTCAAAAAGAGAACATTTTTAGTTTAAATGTTAAAATAATTAGCTTTGATTAATTAAAGAATGAAATTCAATTTACATAAAATCTTGGACTACTACTTTCATTAAATATTTTTCCATTTATAATCCAATTTTTTTATGTTGTCTTAAAATTGCCAAGTGGCTTCATTTTAGCTTGCCACTTGGCTTAACCACATTGCAAACTACTCTCTTTTTAATATAATATAGATTCCATAGACATATATGCATTAAGTTAACTTGAATAGGCGAGTAAGGACTCGACAGATTCTTATGAGTAATATCAACCCTGTCAATCAACAATCCAAATAAATCAATTAGTTATCTTAAGCCAAGAACGCAACATGATTATTAGCTAACCCGTGACCCTGGAATATTCTCTCCTACTGATTGTTATTCGAAATTGTTATTTGTTTGGTTGATCTCTAGTTAATTCATTGCTTGATAGTTTTAGGTAGTAAATTAGTTACTTCTATATTTTGTGAAAAATCTCTTGAATCGATAAGTTAACTGAGTTTGAATCAGTCAATAGTTAATCACAAGAATTCGTGAGAACGATACTCTACTCACTACTTTATTACTTGACGATCACGTGCACTTGCGTAAGTGTTTTTGGTCGCAACAATATATAAGGTCAAATATATTTTCATGGATATATGTTACATACTGAATCCCCTTGACTTATTCGAGTATTATTTTTTTTTCGAATCCCCTTAGTAAAAATTCTGCTTTCTTCGCTGGAAGGTTGTTACTGTTGATGGTTATTGGTGGTGGTTGGAGGTGAAGGCGGGTGGTGAGATTTTTAATTCCATATAACATTTTTGTTACAAGTTAATTTGCTTAATTTCACAGTTACTCGCTATGTTAAATTGCCAGCAAAACACACAAAGCTCTTTTTTCATGATAATGTTTGACTCTAAATATGTTTATTTTCAGGTTGAAGTTAGTACTTAACTTCTGGCAAAGTCCTAGATTTCAGGTTGACAATTTCCAATCAACATGCTCCTTTGCCGACACTCGTGATTCAGAATTCAATATATTATTGTTCATATCAAGAAAAAAGAATTGCTCGTAATATATTTCAAGCAAAGACCTGCAAATTCAAGGAATCACCAATTCTATGGAAAACATGATAAAAACTCACCCCCTCCAAAAGCATGTGGTCGATTTTCACATGGGGGATCTGAATTATTAGTTTTTTTTTTGTTTTTTGTTTTTTCATTCGTATTAGGTATTCATTTTAAAACGCTGACTAACTCGGACTCAGATTACGTAAGATCCATTAAAGATGTCAATACTATTTACCAATAAGATAAACTTATTAAATCTTGCCTGTTCATTTTAGTATGTGCGACTTCGATTTGATTAAAAAAAACGATTGAGTATCGGATGGCTTCCCGCACCATGCTCAAAAGGATGTGCGAGTTCGATTTGAGTGTTAATCAATCGGGTAAATCTATATACTAGCTTACTCAAGAAAAGTCGCATTTATAGATCAATAGTTACAATCAACCACGTATATATAGCACAAGTTATTAGAAGCAGAGGCGGATCTAGGATTTAAAGGTGGCGGGTGCCAAAATTTTCTTTAATGTGCACCTTATAATAATTACTAATATATAGTCTGTTCGGAACGTTAGTCCGGTTCATTTTTTAAGCTTATTTGGGTAATTTAATAAGCACTTTATTTGTAAATATAAAAATTACATCAATTTCCAGACCCAACTTATGGAATTTTATTGGGTATATATGTTATTATTGTCGTATGAAAATTACATCTCAGACATTAAGAAGCAAATATAATTAACATTTTAAAGAAGGAATCACACTTTTATTATTAATAATACAAGTAAAATCAATATTTCACTAGGGAACTACATTTTTTTGTATGCTAAAAATAAATTTGCACAAGTAAAATAAAATCTTTAATAAGGACTCCACCGATCAGAATAAGAAAAATAAAAATAAAAACATCTTCAATAGATAAATTATACCCCATAAGTAAATGCAAAATTAGATAAACTACAATATCTCAAAACTTAAAATCATAAATCTAATGCTTGCAAAATATTCATCATAATTTATTACTAAAGAGATTTAAATTGTATTTAACAATTGTAGAATAACATAAATTTTTATGTTATAATAAAAAAAAGAAATTATAAATTAATTTTGATCTCAATCTAAATATCAAGACCCAAGTTTTTTGATTTTGAAAGAATAAAACTAAAAGATTTGAGATTAAGAGAAATGCTTATATTATAAAATTTTAAATTTTGGAGGTTCTTTTTGAGTGTTCTTGCTAAATATCACAGATAAAGTAAATAGAGGAAAAAAAATAAAAATAATAAACGACAAATAGGAAATTGGGAGGTAGCCAAAAAGAAAAATGACTGGGAGAAAAAAAAACATAACGAAAAGGGAAAGTCAAATAAGGTTCAAGATAAATTCGAACTTGCATTTTACACACGAGAAAAGCTTTCAAAAGGATTTACCAATCATGGCACCTTTGTCTAGTTTGCGGATGGGGTGACAGAATCATATATTTAACCTAGTTTAAATTTTTTTTATACATAAAAATATGATAATTTTATCAACCGAGCGGGTGCCATATCACCCCACCCATAAGGGTGGATCCGCCTCTGATTAGAAGTAAAGCCTAGCCTACTAAATAAGGCTAATTAAAAGGGAATACCTTGCGGAACAAATAAAAGATTTCAAAATTACACAACTTGTATGAACAAATAAATTTTGTACAACCAACATACGTAGAAAATATTTCATGTTCTACCCTAATAGATTCGTGACATTTATGTACAGAGTCATCAAATGAGACACGTTAAGAGAGTTAGGTTTATACAGTCCCTTAAAATCTCCGTTAGAAGAGAGAATTAGAAAAAGGATCTAACTTATGACTACAAACTTCATTGACGAGACACCAAAAAGAAAAACAACACGTTAATTTTTGACAACATTTTATATATCTTTATCACAGACCGTGCATATTTCTCAGGAAAATAAGACATTTGGATTAAATTTTTTTCCCTATCCGGTATCCCATACCCGTTTTAAGTTTCCGATTAATTCGGGTTCTTGTTGCATAAGGTCCGTGCGGTTGATATATTTTGGCACGTGAGTTGTCCATGCAGCGTGTGGATAAGGATCCATCCCCCTAGGATTGTCCTCTCATTTTTCTCTCTTGATAACGTACACACGGTATGAGGAAACTGATTATTGTTTGGGTTTTTTCTTTTCTCTATTGCAATACTCGTTTTAAGATCCCGACTAATTCGGATTTGCATTACAGAAGGCCTAATAAAGGAGAATCACTTGTTTCTATAATTTTTTTTGTATTTTTGGGGCTCGAACCTGAAACCTTTAGTTCAGGATGGAGGATTCTATCTACCGGACCACAACCCTTAGTGATCTGGATTAAGTTCTTTGCATCCGAGCATATCAATTGGCTTCCAAAATAGGATGGAGTGTATGTACTGTTTTTTTTTTATATTCAAAGCTTCAACAATCATTGAGCTTCCCTCAATTACTCAATTCAGAACATATGGACATGTCCATATTGTCACCTTTAAATTTTGATCACAAAAAATTAACACCAAATTTTCGAGTCTGACCAGTAGCGTGGAAAAAGTGCATTTTCACTGCGCGATTTCTCTCATAAGGCCAAAAGGCAGTGGCGGAGCCACCTTATAGCAAGGGGTGTTCGTGAAAAAATACAATTTAATTATTTATAAGCCAAAAACATTTATATGCATATATATTATATGTTTGACTCCCCTTGATTTGTACGCGCCGTCCACTTATATATATATATATATATATATATATATATATATATATATATATATATATATATATATATATATATATATATATATATTGACACCCTATTACATGCACAAATATTGATTTTTAGCCAATGTTATTAATAATGGTACTTTTGGATATTTGACGGCATGAAATCTATCCTTTAATTTGTTTGAAAGCACTAGAAGGCATTTCGGTTATGTTAGCTGAAGCTATGGAAATATGAGAAAAAATGAAATTAAATTTGAAGATAGAAACCATAGCTTAGACAGTAAAATTTTGTGAGATTTTAATCCACGGGCTCTTAGGAAAAAAATGTACTAAAATCCATTATTTGACAATACAGCCTTTAATTTAGACCAGCAAAATTCCCACTAATTAATAAAATATAGATAGAGGTGTTAATGTTGTGTGATGTTATCTGGCAGAGCTGAAGTTTGTAAGTTCTGAACTTCATATTGAGCTCATAGCTCATTTCAGTGCCGGTCAAAGAGGGAGACAGCTAAAACACCACCACCACCCCCCCCCCCCCCGATTTGAAGGCCCCAAATTTTCTTTCTTAGTTAAATTATATTATTAAAAATTATTATTATAAAAAAGATATTAGATTTATGTTTTTTCTTTTTGGATATAGAAGTTATTTAGAAAAAATAGAGGTTATTTAGATAAATATTTGAATTTCATAATAAACATACAATATGGCAAAATAACAGTATGATGATGATATTAAGAATAATAAAAGTAAAAACAAAATCTCTTGTAATATCTTTTAAAGTAAATTATTTCTTATAAGTAGTCGATCAAGTCATTTTTTAAAATTCAAATAAAATTGAACTATTTCAAATGTATAAAATAATTTTAAAATTTACTTTAGTAGTACAAATTACGATCATTAGATGCTGAGAACTTATAAAATATTTTCTTAACCGTGGATATTTCTTATAAAACTTTGAAACCTTAGTGAGTAGAGTTAGTAAATATTTTCGATGGCGAAAGCTAGCAGGTAACCGAGTGAAGGGCCAAAATACGTATTATTAATAACAAAAAAGAAAACAAATCATAAATATATATAATTTTATTAAACAATATTTGGGCCTCTTCTTAACGTTCGACTTTAGGCCACCAATTTTGTTGAGCCGCCTCTACCCCACACACACAAAAAAACCCCAATAAACCAATTGTGACATATAAACAACCGAACTCTAACATTAGCAACTAATTTCTAATATAAGTATATAGTCTAAGCAAAAAACTATATATGTCGTAGCTAATATCGTAACTCCGCCCGACCGGCCCTAGTTCTAAAGTAAGGACTTTTGGAAGTAGAAAATACTTGCAAGCAAAGAAAACTCTTAACTTTGTTTTGACAAGAAATGAATGTTCGACCAGATAACAAAACGAGTGAGTCAGGGTCAATGCCCTCAATTACCTAACCAAAAGGCAGGTTTTATGATTTGTTATTCATTTACTCATTTTTGCCTTTTGCGTCAAATGATGAACCAATTATGGGGCCTTTTATACTCAACCATGACATGCTAAAGTCAACATGCACACAACACTCTAAACCAAGAAAATAAGTCTCTTTCAGGGAAGAAGACCAAACTTAGCTTTCTTTCTGAGCCATGACTTTCGATAAGTCCGATTATATTTTTCCGGTCGATCAGTAATGGAAGACTCTACTGTATAGAAGTTTGAATATCATTAACAATATTTTACACTACAACAACAGTAACAAATAACTCAGTGTAGTTTCACAATTGGGGTCTTGGGAGGGTAGAATGTACGCAGACCTTACCCCTGCCTTTAAAAGTCAGAGATGCTATTTTCAGTAGACCCTCACCTTTAAAAGCCATAGAGGCTGTTTCCGGTAGACCCTCGACTCAGGGAGGAAAAAGGGAAGGGGAACAATATTCTACACTAACTTCTTATTTTTGTGCAAATTCAAAAGATAATACTAATTGCAAACTGGTTAAGATAAAAAGAAAATAAAATCATGCTCCATGGAAGACGTACGATTCTTTATAGTAACATAGATATCAATAAATCAATGTTTATATACAATTTAAACGACAAAAAATATTTCACAAACCAAACAAACTAGACTAATCTAAAATTTATGAATCTATCTTTAGCAAAACCCTTTAATCAATATAGTATGGGGGGGGGGGGGATCTTCTATGTATATGAAATCAATAAATAATACAGTATTGCCAATAAATACTTTCAATTTTGAGGTGAAGAGTCCACAAAAGCATTGTGTCTCTTAGATGGAGCAGAAGGAGGAATTGGAACCCCTTTTGGTAGCATAGTAAATAGCAAATTTTCTGTTTTGTATGCATTCTCTTTTCTGTATACCTTCAAATGTTGTGTTGAAAATATTCTTGAATTTGCTTCTTCTTCCTCCATTATCATTCTCCCTGGTCTTGCTTCAACTCCATAACCAACAAGAAAAGAAATGGCAAGAATCAAACAAATTAAGTAATAAAGGGTTTTATTTTTAGAAGAAGAAGAGGAAGAGGAAGAGGAAGAGGAGGAGGAGGAGGCCATTAATTGAGAGGATTTTCTTGAATTTCTAATAGGGTTTTTTGAACTTGGGTTTAATTTTTAAGTAAATGAAGTAGGGTTATATATATGTGCAAATGTATGTGCATGGGGAAGCAAAGAGTTCGGCAAAAAAGGTTAAGTGATTCACACGTCAAACGACTAAATTAAACAATTCTTTAATAAATGTCAACTGATAAGAAAAAAATATATTAAATGATTTGGAATAAACGCCGGCGTTTTCTTCTTATATGTTTTAAGAGAAAAAATTTACACACATACACGATGCTTGTACCAACCAATAAATACTTGCTTTATGTATTTTTATGCATAAACTTTTGTCACTGAATTATAGCTAGTCAGTACATCTGTCAATATTGTTTAATATTAATTAATATAAATTAATATAATCTGGTGTAAATATCTGAGGTGGCTAAGGTTATTTCCTGTTGAAATAATGTTTTTCTTTTTCTTTTTCAAGTCAACTGAAGGGATTTTCTTATGAGTTTCCCTTACGTTAGAAATGTGTCGCTATGTGTGGTTTGGTTTGGAAAAAATAGGAGTTCAGAATTTGCAAGCATTTAATAGTAATTAATTTTTATATTCTGCCACATGGTGCACTGGTGTACTTAGAATTTGTCAAATATTAGAAAACTACTTTGAATACTTGTCCAATAAGTAATAAGAATTAGGAAATAATTTTAAACCAACATGAAGAATGCTATATTTAATCGTGTTAGGTGTACTTGATGTTGAAATCCTGAGATGGAGTCTGCAAATTTTAATATCCCTATTTGGATATTAATTCTTTTGGAAAAATTCCCAGTAAGAGTATTATAGTAATAGAAAATAAAAAAATATTTACTCTGTAATTTAGATTAGCAGAGTAATATTTGTGTATTTTCTTGAACTATTACTAGGGGCGAAGGGAGAGTATTAGTTATGAGTTCGGACAAACTCAGTAACTTTTGTTTAAACCATGTATATATTAAGAATTTTGTAAAATATGTATAAATATTTAATTGCAAACTCAGTTACTAGGACGAGCTACGAATTCGGTGACAATTCAGAACCTATAAACTATAAATCCTAGCTTTGCCTCTGATTTTTACTCCCTCCTATCCATTTTAATTGATTTTTTGGCATTTTTGTTTTGTGGTCCACAATATTTGATTTTAGATATCAAGAAGAAATTAACTTCTTTTTTCCAAAGTTGCTCTTCAAATAAAGAGCCTAGGAGTATCTGTTGTATTTTCAATGAACAAATTAAGGTTAATATAGTCAATTTCATTATTAATTAATGTTAAAAGGTGGTTCTTTTAATATTCATAAAAAATAATCAAAAAATCAATTAAAGTAGACAGGAGGGAGTACCGGTTTAATTAGGGACTCTACTATATCTGAAATCAAGACTTGAGAAGTCATGAAATGGGAGACGAACATTAGCATATTACTTTTGGCAATAATTTAAATCAACATTTAAAATTTTATAGCCTTAAAATCAATAATTAATGATCTAATCATGATAATTAATGGATTCCTCATATCACAACAAAAATTCGGCCGCTGAAAAAAGTGGGCATTCTTTTCTAATTAAGTTTTTCGTACTACAATCAGTGTATCTTTTGCATGGGAACCTACTACAAGAAACCGATTATTGGTCCACTAATCTTTAATTACTTTTTCAAACCCTATCGACAATGATTGACATCTGGATTTACAACATAACCTTAGTGTATACAACAAGATTTTCTCAAAATTAATACTAATTAATTAGGTTTACCCGTTCTATTAATAATACTTTAATCAAACCGGTTTTACTAAAATTATATAGTATAATCTTAAACTTTAGGTTTAGGTAGTAAACTGTATAGAACCCTTGACCAGAACAGCTATTTGGAAAAACTAAAATCATCCACGTCAGAAATTTGACAGAAGGCTTGTGGGCCATAGGTCTTAAAAGTCAAGAGTCAACTATATATAATGAATTTTGGGTGTTGATTAAGACAACGTGGTTTGACGAGAAAACTCGGAGATAAACGGAATTAAACCGACACTCGAAAATGATGGTTAAGATGGTAAACGTAGGACTATAAGAAATCCTATTCAAGGAATTAGGGTTGTTGAGATATGGAAGTTGGAATTGGTCTTTCTTGATTAGGAGTAATTTTACATCTCATAAAAAATATTTTGAGTTCAAGCTTCAGAAAATATAACTATGTGAAACTGTGGAGGTCGAGTATTAGAGTTGTAGGGTAGGATCGTAACTATGTGAGGCTAGTCTGATAAAAAATTTATCTTAAACTGGTAGTGATTAATGTTGTGTTCTTATTCTTTAGGTTTCTGTTGATGGTACTTAGATATATTGTCTCTTCTCGTTTTCTTGAGCCAAGGGTCTTCTAGAAACAAACTCTCTATTCCCTCAGGGTAGGGGGTAAGGTTTGCGTATACACTACCCTCCCCATAGTACCACTAGTGGAATTTTACTGGATCATTGTTGTTGTTGTTGTATAAGAAAAGTTTTATTTCCCTTAATTGGGGCCTACGTCATGTCCAGTCCCTCCTATTGTATATCTGAATAAACCGGCGGGTATATAATATATGTTTATTTTATATATAATATGTATATATTTGAGCATAATTATTGTATAATTCATGTACACTGGCTAAAAAAATTAAATAGTAATTTGACCGGTTATTTGGGTAAAATCCCGAAATTCTTCTTTTTCTATTTTAGTATAGTGAATGCTTGACAATTCAACTCAGAAGCTTATTATGACCTTGTGCTCATAAGAAAATTCATTAAGCTCTACCAACCCAAGAAAAACAAAAAAACTAAGTCAATTATTTCATCTATATATGATGCAATAGCATTGTAATTGTATATACACTAACCTAACCTCAAAAAAGATGGATTGCTTTTTGTTTTTTGTCTTCTTTAACTGATCATATAAAGTGTTGATAAGGATTTTTTAAAAAAAAAATATTTCCTCTCAACTTTTGCAATGAAATCATGTTTGTTTTTCCTTTTTCAAGTAGTTTTATGAATCTTAATTTCTAAAGTTAAGTTTCCCAGGGTTTATCAAGTAGCTTCCAAGAAATTGTAGCACACAAGATTCTAGTATAATTCATAAGAATAGCTTTGACTTTCCCTTTTCTTTTAATTTAAGAAAATAAAAGGAGAGAGTGAAAGCGTAGTCAATCAGAATTTCAATTTTATGAGTTTTGTATTTTAGAACGGCCACTTTAAATATTAATATTGGGTTCTAAATTTAATATATCTTGAAATGTTTTGACATTACTATACTGCAAGAGCAAAAACTGTTCGATTCGTCCGAATTCTTATCTGGACTTCTACCTCCAAGAGAATGACTGTTGAAAAGAATATTTATCATCCATGAATAATAGAAAAAGAAAAATCCATGCAAAAACTTAAGACTTTAGACTTTAGAAAAAAAGGAAAAATTGAAAATATAAAGACTTGAAGAATTCAAAGAGAGAAATTGGTCCCTTAAGACCAACCATATCTTTGCTTCCAATGTCTGCCGATTTAGGACCATTAATCTGCATATGATAAGTCAATTACTTAATTAAAGTACTCCACTAAATACTTCAATTAGGAAAAAGTTGGAATTTTAACTATTTTTTATTCACTAATCAACACCTTTGTTTGTCAAAGTTTTCATTCATAAAAGATTTATGTTAAACAAAAAAAAGGCTATTTTGTCAATTCTTTGTCACGTAAGCTATATTTCTCATAATCTCATTACCTAATCATACCATGCACATCAATTATATTTTCAGATTAATTCAAATAGTGCATTTTAATTAATTTTGCTACCAATGTGTTAACAAATATGCATCAAAAAGTGTTATACTGAACAAGGCATACCATATAGTGCAAATTGCAATCCACATCTAGGGGTGGCAAATGTGTGGGTTGGGCTGAATTTAGGCGGGTTAAGATGGGTTAACTAGGTCAATAAATGGATCATTGCTCAACCCAACCCAAAGTGTACTTGAGCTAAGATGGACTAGGTCTAGATAGGCTAAACAAAGGGTTATAGCCCAACCCGCCCAACTTGACCCATATTTTTAAAATTATGCTCATCTTGCATAAACAAAGTCTTTTACCTTTTATACACCTATGTACAAAAGGTGTTGTGATGATCCAAAAGGTCATCTTATATTTTAGAACTCGAATTCATGTTCCGAGGCCTTCAAAACCTCATTTTATTCCTCCTCGATTTGCGTGCGCAGTCCGGACGTATTTCTGGAAAGCTTTTGTTTTGAAAGTTGATAAAAATAATAATTTTTGCCTTTAAAAGTTAATTTAGTTGACTTCGATCAACGTTTTGAGTAAACGGATCCGAACTCGTGTTTTGATAGTCCCGGTGGGTCCGTATCGAAATATGGGTCCTGGGCGTATGCCAAGAATCGAATTCTGAGGTCCCTAGCTCGAGAAATAATTTTTTGATGAAAATTAAAAGACTGAAAATTAAATGGTTTTAAGAATTTGGTTAATGTTTGATCTTGTTGGTATTGGTCCCGCATTTTGGTTTCGGAGCCTACTACAAGTCCAAAATATTATTTATACCTTATCTGTGTAATTTGGTGAGAAACGGAACTGATTTGACGTGATTTGGACGTCCAGTTATGAAAATAGAAATTTCAAAGTGTTCTTAAGAATTTCATGTGATTTGGTACTAAATTCGTAGTTCTAGGTGTTATTTTGGCGATTTGATCACGCGAGCAAGTTCATATGATGCTTTAATACTAGTGTGCATGTTTGGTTTGGAGCCCCAAGGGATTGGGTAAGTTCCAGATAGGCTACGAGTGTTTTGAACATAGAAAATTTTGCTGGTATGCTTCAGGTCTGCATACTTCACAATTGCGAGGTCTGGCTCGCATATGCGAGCCTCGCATTTGCGAAGAGTTCATTGCAATTGCGAGCAATTAGGCCAGGAGTGGACTTCGCATTAGCAAAGATTAGGATCGCAATTGCGATCACCTAAGGTCGCATTTGCGAACAATAGTTCGCATTTGCGAAGGCAGCATAAATCCAAGGAGTTCGCATTTGCGAAACTTCTCTCGCATTTGTGAGCTTCGCAATTGCGAATCTCAAGTCGCAAATGTGACATCTGCAGCTATTCAAAACATAAGTTAGACGGGATTTTCTCCCATTCTCCACATTTTTCAAATCCTAGAACTCTAGAGGCGATTCCCCCAAAACCATTCCTCCCCAAAACTTTGGTAAGTGATCCTAATCCACTTTCTTTCAATTTTCCATCACATTTCATGAATTTACAACCAAAAATCTAGGATTTCCATAGTAGAATTTTGGAGGTTTGGGTAGAATTGGAGATTTTTGTAAATTGGGAATTTAGACCTCAATTTGGAGTCAAAATCCGGAACTAATTACATATTCGAGCTCGGGGGTGAATGGGTGAATGAGTTTTAGTCCGAACCTCGAGTTCTGACCAAGCGTGCTCGGAATCGATTTTTGACCTTTTAAGAAAAATGTTGGAAAACCTAAATTTATGTATTGAAATTGATTCCTTTAGCAATATTTGATGTTATTAAGTTAATTATGGCTAGATACGAGTGGTTTGGAGGTGGAATCTAGAGGAAAAACAGTAATTGAGTAGTGAGTAGTATGTGGATTGAGGTTAGTATTGTGTCTAACTTTGACTCGAGGGATTAAGAATTCTTGACTTTATTGCTATGTGAAAATCCATGTGAGTGGCATATAGGTGAAGAGACGAGTACCTATGTGCTGTCAATTTATCTGTTTTGTCTGTTTTTTCCAATTCTTATTATATTGTCTACCATGCCTTAACTGCTACATGCTTTTCTGGTATTTCCATGCTTAATTGCTACTTGCCAGACATTGTTTTAATTGTTGAAGATATTAGCTACCCCGTAGTTTCATTGTCTCATATTATTGGCTTAAGTTGGTTTATCAGTGTTTTATGGTATAGTTTAGATTGGTTTCGCTGAGTAGTACTATTTGTGTGAAGTTCAATATGTGCAAGCTTTCTGTTTGTTTTAGTTTGAGGTTTAAAAATTATGAAGACTTTTGAGTTAAATTGTGAAATTTTTGTACTTATTGAGTAATTGATACCGCTATGGTGAGATCAGATTGCAAGTCGCACCATGAAGAATAAGGGTGAAATGCTATTGTACAGTGGGATCGGGTTGCACGCAGCAACATGAGGAATAAGGGTGATATATTGAGGAGGAATAAGGGTGGAATGCTATTATATGGTGGGATCAGGTTGCACGACGCAACATGAGGAATAAGGGTGGATTGATATGGAGTAATAAGGGTGAATATTCATATTGATATTGGTTATATGGTGAGATGCACCGCATCAGATTGTGTGTTTATATATTTTTCTTCTACTGTGTAAGTTATTTGGTAGCTTTGCGTTTCGCTTAAGGATTGGTTATAGTTGGATACTAGTAAGACACTTGAGTTTTGTATTCATTCCTTGCAAGTTACTGCTTATTTTGTCATATTCTTCTTTCTGCTTTTATGATACACTGTATGCAGGTGATATTGTAATTGCCCCGCCGTACCCTTGTCACTACCTCGCCGAGATTAGGCTCGGCACTTACCAGTACATGGGTTCGGTTGTACTGATACTGTACTCTGCACTTTCTATGCAGATTTCGGATCAGGTAGTGGCTAATTGAGGAGTTGACTTCATGTTACACAGTTTTGAGACCCAAGGTAATCATGTTGGTGACCGCAGGCCTTAGAGTCCCCTTCTACATCTCTATAGTACTGTTTTCTTTATTTCCAAAATAGTTGTAATTTCTTTGAAGCTGATGTTTGTAGAAAATCATAGTGTGTTCATGGATTGTGACACGGGATTCTGAGTAGTAATAGCAATAGTATTGATAATAGTATATAAACAAAGAGGATGTTTACTTACTTCCGTAATTATTTCTACTTGTTTTAGCTTGTTTACTTTTAATCATTGAAACGTAAAGGAAATTTGTTAATAATACTCTAACGTTGGCTTGCCTAGCAAGTCTGATGTTAAGCGTTATCACGGCCTTGATGGTGGGAACTCCTGGTAGTGAGAAGTTGGTGTCACACCTCCTTTTTGCGCGCCCAGCCCCGAAGGGTTAAATGCGCGGGTGGAGTTTTTCCAATTTAAGTGACAATATTCGAAATGAGATTATTTATTTAATTCAGAGTCGCCACTTGGGAAAGGTTTGGCTTTTGGTGTCCCAAGTCACCGGTTTATCTTGAATCCCAAATCGAGGAAATTTTCGACTTTTCCAAATGAAGTCTGCGAACCAGAAATTCTAAGTAAGGAATTCTGTTGACCCGAGGGAAGGTGTTAGGCACCCTCGAATCCCGTGGTTCTAGCACGGTCTCTTAAATTGTTATAATGGCTAAATATCTGATCTAAATACATGTTGTGACTTATGTGCTTTTATTAAGTTTAAACCGCTTTTATTATTATCATTTATTTTTATAGAATTGCAACGTCGTGAAAATGCATCTCGAACCACGTCACAATCAATGCACCCGTAGTAGTTAACACATTTCGACTCCGTTGAGATTTGAATTTGGGTCACATAAATGCGCACCCGAATTTAAGAATGTAATTTAATTAAGTCGCGCCTAAAGAATCTAACGAGTTATTATCTTTGGGGAAGGCAGTGGAATTCACTAAATAGTCCATCCCAAATTCTAGGTATTTATCATGATCAATTATTGAGGGCCCCGCAATTTGCATTTTTATTTGGCGAGGTTCGTCTCATTATTTTAGAAGGGTATCCTACAGTGACTACATTCCTACTACGTTTGCCTTTAAAAAAAAATGATACCGAACTTTACTTGTTTGAACAAATACAGACTGAATCTTTATTATGTTTGCCGAACCTAAATTTGTTTGATTACCTGATTGATTGTTTATGAGGTGAGAGTTATCTCATGCTTTGTCTTCATCGAGTGAATACGCTTATCGATTTGCTAAGTGAGATTGCAAGCAAACTAACAACATACACTGAGTTATATTTAACGACCTCCAAGTTTTATTTTTAAACTCTAACCTATTTGAAATTGATAAACGAAATTGGTTGTTTATTAGGAAAATTACTACTAATTGAACTCAAAACGACTATTAGTTTTCCTCAACAGTCATCGCATTATTTCGAAACAAGGAATCTATACCGAGACCCGATATCGAACCTATATCGAAACAAATAATCTGACAGGAGAGCTGGCATTCATAGCCAGACTCTTAATGTGACTGCATGAGAGTTTGTTTGGGATACATTTATCCCAGACTTAGTACCACAGATTTGTCAATTCAGTGGTCTAGGCAAAATACATACAAGTGCTTGCCATGACTCTATGTTATACAGTCATAACTAAGTCAAACAGAATGTTATACTGAATTGAATGTATACTAATCAAACATACTGTCTATATCATACTGTCATTACTATTGAACAATGCTATCTAATAGTTCATCTCAAACAGAATGTATGTTAGTCTATACAGAATGTTTGCAGTTTGCAGTTAAACAAATACAGGCCCAACTAACATTCAACCTATTTTTAACACCAATGTTATAACATAAACAGATGTTCATTTCTTTATTTCTGCTTCAACTTCAAACTTTCAACAATACATGGTTCAGAGGTTGTGTACCTGGAAATATTTGACAATTGAAGAAGAGGACAATCAGCAGAGTAACAATGACAAAAGGTGCAGCAGCAGTAACAGCAGGTAACAAAATCCCAATGCAAGGTGCAGTTATAGCCAATGGGAAAAGGTAACAAAATGACAGCAACAAGCAGGGGAGTGGCTCAGAACTCAAACGGTCTAACTCCAAAAGAAAACAGACCAGTAAGAACCAAACAGCAGAAACCTGACTGATATTTGAGAGGAAACCAACACTTGTTTGAAATAGTCAAACAAACTGGGAATTGAACAATTAGCAGGGAGAAAAGACAGTTTCTGCTTTCTGTATATCCACCCTCTATCTCCTTTCTTTCCAAAATCTAAAACCAATCTTCAGTTTTGAAATTATACTGAAGTTATTAAAAGAAATCTTTTCCAGTTCCTGTTTTCAGAATTTGAACTCTCAGATGTTCCCTCTCAGTGTCTATCTCCCTCTCTGTATGCTCTGTCTGTGTGTATATATATCTGTATGTATTTCAACTCTCTCCTTCAAAAATTCCTCACAGTGTGTCTTTTTCTTCTCAAATCTTCTCTGTCTTTTATAAACCTTAACACTACCCCTTTTAACAGCCTGTTTAGAATGTCACCATACCCCTCCCATGTGCCTTCCATTTTCAGTTCCACTTTAGCTAATTAAGTATTAAACCCCATCAACATTCCCTGGCAGACTTATCTTTCCCATTTTATTAACTAAAAGCAAGCATGGGCAGCAGGATGTAGTCTGACAGCACATGCTGTCAAACTATTTAATTCAAAAGGGCCTTTATGCCCATGTTGTGCACATGCCCTCCAGTTCAGATTACCATTACAGCCTAAACATTAGGTTTCTGAAATCACATTAACAACTATAAGTAAATGAACTTAGTTCTTAATTGATTCAGGCAATGTTCAACAGAAGCAAATCGATTCATTTTGTTCAGACAGTTGAAACTATTTGACGACACATGTCGACTCGACTATATTAATCATAACACATACAATCGTAGCCAAAAATCAGACATTCAAAAGTATAGGACACATGACTCGACTTATACTGATTAAACAGAACTGTACTTCGAGGAATCAGTTAATCAGTACAAATTTGAAATTCAAACTAATTACACAACAAATACATATGCCTTATCAGAATAGGAGGGGGATTCAGACAAACACAGAGGTTCAGGTAAAGTGGACAAACAAAAGTTGATAAAATTAAAACAAATATGAACAGACTTTTAAAACAAATAACACGGACCAAAACAAGTAAAGGAAAGAGAGCAAACTCACCTTAAAACTCGAAAAATCAAAAGTTTGAGCTCGGATTTGGACAGACCTTTCTTAAGGCTGAACGGACTTTAATCAAAGTGTTTCTCAGATGAGAAACACTTCGATTAAGGTCCATTAGACCTTAATCCTTCGGTTTGAACAAAACAACGGACCAGTGACGAGGAACCCTAAGGTTCGAAAACCAGATCCGGGATTCATGCTTCCCTGGTCAGATTCGGACCAAACCAAGTATGGTTTGGTCACGAGGGGGGTCTGGGGAGTGTCTGGTATGAATTTAAGGCAGATCGGTGTAGATTAGGTTCCGACTCGAATCTTCAAATGAAGATTCGAGAAGGTGGGATAGGATTCGAGGTGTGTGGTTGGTAGATTTGGGTTCAGGACGACACGGGGGTTCTATGGTGTTAAGGGCAAGGTCACCGGCGTCCGTGCCGCCGGTTTTCATGGTGAAGAGTACAGGGGCGGCTCTAGGGTTTGGGGGTTCTGGTGAAGACGACGAGGCTGGGGTTCGGATGGGGGGGCAGGGTAAGATTATGAGCTTATATAGTTAGTGGGTAGGCGGATCTCAACCGTTAGATCAATCAAGATCTACGGTCTGGATCTGATGGCTTAAGTGGAACGGTGTCGTTTCGAGGGTAAAGGGTTTGGGTTGGTCCGGGTGGAAACGGGTCGGGTTCTGTTCGTGGGTATGAGAAATGTGATCTTGGCCGTTGATCAATCCGAGATCAACGGCCCAGATCAACCTGTATCAATACGACGTCGTTTGGACTCTCTGGGCATCAGCTGGACTGGACCGGGCAGGCTTGGTTTGGGTATTGTTTGTTTGGGCCAATTTTAATAAATTGGCCCAATCCGGAAGAAGAAGGGACCTTTTCTTATTTTTATTTCTTTTCCTTATTTATTTTAAAAACAAAACTAAGCAAAAATCAAATTAAAATTAAACACACACTCAATACAATTATTTGCACACACACTAAAATATTTCAAAACAGGTAAAATCGAACAAATCAAAATCACGGACGAAAATGCCTATTTATGATTTTCTATTTAACGACCGGATTACGGTTCGAATTATGCATGCCACACACATTTTGTATTTTTGTTTTAAATAAATAAGAAAGAAAAAAAATAAAAATGGGCAAAAGTCGCAAATAAATCAACAAAGTGCCGCACAGAAATCCGAAAATTGTACAGCAGGGCCAATTATTATTATTTTTATTTCTTTTGGAGCGATTGTCGTGCGAAACAAAAATCACGTGCTCACAGCTGCCCCTCTTTGTTCGAAAACACGAAGAGTTTTTGTGCAAAGATAAAGTGAGCGTGTATGAGCGATTTTTTGCCTATGGACCGCTCCGTATGAAGCATGTTTTTGAAAGATCTGACCGAATCTTGCTTCAAAGATTTCCTACATATCCTGGGCTAAACAGGAATCAGGTCAATGTAGTTCGAGAAGTTTTGGTAGCTGGGACTACCATGGGATTGCAATGCTTGCTGCTACTGCTGTTGCTGTTGTCACTGCTGCGTCACTGACCGCCTTATTACAACCAAATGAAAATTGGAAACTGAACTAACTACTTATATGCATGTCAACTGCTAGTTACAAGATTCCTATCTATGATTCTTTTACGACTTGATCTTGGGTCTTAGCTGATTCTGCTTGTAGACTCCGATCTGAATCTTGATGCTTGCGAGTTGCGGCGACCTGTTTAATCTCTGGGATACTGAGTGAGACGCGATCGGCAGGGTTCAGGACCTTAAACAAATTTTGGAGTCAATCTGCCTTCCGTTTACTCCGATATCTCGAGACATCCTCTCTTTTTTTCTTCTTCTTTAATTCCGAACTGGGTCTCATCTCGTGGGTCATTTCGATCCATGTGGCTCGAGGTTAGACCTGCGGGAGAAAACAAATGAACGAAATTTTCTGCCCCAATTTCACTAGGAAAATTTCGTTAATTATTCGCAGGGAAGTTCATAAAATTGATGGAAGAGGATATGCATGCTCAGTTCAGGGTTTGAGCCCTAATACCGACTAGCTGGGGAAAGGTTCAGTTTAGGGTTTAAAACCCTAACGCCGAACGAAGGAAAAATTTAGTTTAGGGTTTAAAACTCTAATGCTGATTAAAAGAAAGGTTCAGTTTAGGGTTTAAAACCCTACTGCTGACTAAAGGAAAAATTCAGTTTATAATGCTGACTAAAAGGAAGATTCAGTTTAGGGTTTAAAACCCTAATGCTGATTGCATGAAAAAGCTCAGTTTAGGGTTTAAAACCCTAATGCTGGCTGAAAGGAAAAAGTTCAGTTTAGGGTTTAAAACCCTAATGCTGACTAAAAGGAAAAATCAGTTTAGGGTTTAAAACCCTAATGCTGATTGCATGAAAAAGCTCAGTTTAGGGTTTAAAACCCTAATGCTGACTAAAAGGAAAATTCAGTTTAGGGTTTAAAACCCTAATGCTGACTAAAAGGGAAAAGTTCAGTTTAGGGTTTTAAAACCCTAATGCTGACCAAAGGAAAAATTCAGTTTAGGGTTTAAAACCCTAATGCTGACTAAAGGAAAAATTCAGTTTAGGGTTTAAAACCCTAATGCTGATTAAAGGAAAAGGTCAGTTTAGGGTTTAAAACCCTGATGCTGATTGCATGGAAAAACTCAGTTTAGGGTTTAAAACCCTAATGCTGGCTGAAAGAAAAAAGTTCAGTTTAGGGTTTAAAACCCTAATGCTGACTAAAAGGAAAATTCAGTTTAGGGTTTAAAACCCTAATGCTGATTGCATGGAAAAGCTCAGTTTAGAGTTTAAAACCCTAATGCTGGCTGAAAGGAAAAAGTTCAGTTTAGGGTTTAAAACCCTAATGCTGACTAAAAGGAAAATTCAGTTTAGGGTTTAAAACCCTAATGCTGATTACATGGAAAAGCTCAGTTTAGGGTTTAAAACCCTAATGCTGGCTGAAATTAAAAAGTTCAGTTTAAGGTTTAAAACTCTAATGCTGACTGGAGGAAAAATTCAGTTTAGGGCTTAAAACCCTAATGCTGATTGCATGGAAAAGCTCAGTTTAGGGTTTAAAACCCTAATGCTGGTTGAAAGGAAAAATTTCAGTTTAGGGTTTAAAACCCTAATGCTGACTAAAAGGAAAATTCAGTTTAGGGTTTAAAACCCTAATGCTGATTGCATGGAAAAGCTCAGTTTAGGGTTTAAAACCCTAATGCTGGCTGAAAGGAAAAATTCAGTTTAGGGTTTAAAACCCTAATGCTGACTAAAAGGAAAATTCAGTTTAGGGTTTAAAACCCTAATGTTGATTGCATGAAAAAGCTCAGTTTAGGGTTTAAAACCCTAATGCTGGCTGAAAGGAAAAAGTTCAGTTTAGGGTTTAAAACCCTAATGCTGACTAAAAAGGAAAATTCAGTTTAGGGTTTAAAACCCTAATGCTGATTGCATGAAAAAGCTCAGTTTAGGGTTTAAAACCCTAATGCTGGCTGAAAGGAAAAAGTTCAGTTTAGGGTTTAAAACCCTAATGCTGACTAAAAAGGAAAATTCAGTTTAGGGTTTAAAACCCTAATGCTGATTGCATGAAAAAGCTCAGTTTAGGGTTTAAAACCCTAATGCTGGCTGAAAGGAAAAAGTTCAGTTTAGGGTTTAAAACCCTAATGCTGACTAAAAAGGAAAATTCAGTTTAGGGTTTAAAACCTTAATGCTGATTGCATGAAAAAGCTCAGTTTAGGGTTTAAAACCCTAATGCTGGCTGAAAGGAAAAAGTTCAGTTTAGGGTTTAAAACCCTAATGCTGACTAAAAGGAAAATTCAGTTTAGGGTTTAAAACCCTAATGCTGATTGGCTGGGGATAAAGCTCGAGAATACTACACGATCTATTTTTGAGTTTTCTTGTTTTAATAGAAGATAAAAGGGAGTTTCGTGGAAGCTTACCTTTCGAGTGAATTCATCATTGCCGAAGTACTTCCTGTACCTGTGTACCTTCTTCTTTGGGCGACACCTGCTTCTTGCACGGTTGTCTTGGATCAGACCTGTTTCAACCTTTCAGACAAAGAATCATTTGTTAGTTCGGAAATGACGGTCGGTTTGGTGACCTTGACCATTCCCAGTTGCTTTCTTGCGTCTTTATTTCTGTTGTGAAGTTCCGCCATTGATTTGATTCAAATGGCGAAACCCTTCTAGACTGTCCAGGCTTGTATTTCCAGATTCTGTGATGCTTTGCCTCGTAAGGCCTCTTTTTTTGTGTCCCGTTTTGATTGGAGGTTCTCAACGGGGATTTTATTGGAGGTGTTCTGTGGGAATTTGTACAAAAGGAAGCTCTGTGGGGGGAATATTTACAAAGTGGATTCTTTGTGCGGATTCTGTACAATGGGGTATGCTGGGTTTTTTGTTTCAAAACGAGTTTCCCAGGGTTTGTTGGGGTAAGCTTGTTGGGGAATATTTACAAAAGGACTCGCTGGGGGTGTGCTGAGGAAATTCCAACGGTTTTTTTTTTTTTTTTTATATTGGGGAGACTCTGCGGGAGATTGTTCAAGAGGAGAGACTCTGTGGGGATTTGTACAGAGGGAGACTCTGTGGGGATTTGTCTGAAAGTGGACTTGCTGGGGAAGATTTCTCTCTTTCCTCTTTACTTTAAAACACTATCAAACGTCATGATTCATCGGGCTTGGGCAATCGTACCAACGAAATGAGGCGCTTTCCTTCATGAGACGGGATTCCGTGCAAACAAACCTGCCACTTTTCCTTTCCGGTGTGTCCTGAACTTAGGGTTAAAACACAAAAGGGATTCGAAGAGAAGCAAAGAAAGGAGAACACAAATTCAGGAAGGGAGTGTCCCTTTTGGGACGAGAAAGACTTATCTGAGGAAGATAACGCTGGCTTTAAATGACATGACATGCTCTTTGGACTGGACGTCTGACCTTCCATGAACTTGCATTTTCCTGAACCAGAACAGATCTGTGATTCCAAACCGGTGGTACTTTGCCGAAACCTCCTTGGGGTGGAGTCATTCCTTTTCGGCCAACAGCGCCCTTTGCGGGTTTTCGCTGGCTGACCTCTCTCATTTCTCTTCCTGTCATCGCTTGATAGCACTCTTTGTGAGTTTTTACTAAACAAGCTCTCTCATTTTGGTTTCTCTTCTCCCGTCGCCTCGTGATGCCCGAAGGTTTTCACCGCCGAGACTCTCTCATTTTATTTCTCTCAATTCAAAGTGTGCCGGTTTCCATTTGTGATGCTTATTGGTTCCCCACCATATTCGGTAATTGATTTGAAGGCTTCTGCTAGGTAAAGAGAGGTAGATGATACTAACTTCTAAACTGCTCGACGTGCCCCGGTTTCAATTTCAGGGTGAATGGGATTTTATTGTTGGTGTGACTGAACCTCAGGGAGAGGCTGCCTACGTATCCTTTCGGAATCAAGTCAAACGTAGTTCAGGCCTCAATCAATGTTTTGTTTTGTTTTCTTCTCTTTTTTTTTGTTTTTTTTTGTTTTGTAAGCGGCTCAAAAGTTGGTAGAGAGAATTGGGTAGTGTTTGGGGAGTAGTGGGGAATAAAACCTTCGCCATTTTCAAACGTGTCAGGACCACTGGAGTATGATTTAGACGTAGTATCTCTTGACTGCATCTGCATTTACTGCTGTGTCGGGGTCATTTCCTTCGATATCACCTAGATACAGTGCTCCTCTTGGCAATATCTTCCTTACGATGTATGGGCCTTTCCAATTCGGAGCAAACTTCCCTTTTGCTTCCTCATGATGCGGCAGAATACGCCTCAGTACCAATTGTCCTACTTCGAAATTCCGGGGTCGAACTTTCTTGTTGTAAGCACGGGCCATCCTTCGTTGGTATAACTGTCCGTGACAAACTGCAGCCATCCGCTTTTCATCAATCAACGTCAATTGCTCTAACCGAGTCTTGACCCACTCGCTGTCCTCGATTTCTGCTTCGACAATGATTCGAAGCGAAGGAATTTCTACCTATGTCGGTATTACAGCCTCGGTCCCATAAACCAAAAGATAAGGAGTCGCTCCTACTGATGTGCGTACCGTAGTGCGGTACCCCAATAATGCAAATGGTAACTGCTCATGCCACTGTTGGGAACTTTGGATGGTCTTCCTCAAAATCTTCTTGATGTTTTTGTTTGCCGCTTCCACAGCACCATTGGCCTTTGGCCGATAAGGCATGGAATTCCTATGCGTTATCTTGAATTGCTCGCATACATCTCCCATCAAGTGACTGTTCAAGTTTGCTGCGTTATCTGTAATGATAGTCGCAGGAATACCGAAGCGACAAATAAGATTTGAGTGTACAAAATCCACCATAGCTTTCTTAGTGACTGACTTGAGAGTGACAGCCTCTACCCATTTTGTGAAGTAGTCTATGGCAACCAGTATAAACTTGTGTCCATTCGAGGCCTTTGGTTCAATTGGTCCAATGACGTCCATGCCCCAGGCGACAAATGGCCAAGGTGCGGACATGGGATGCAGTTCCGTGGGAGGTGCATGAATCAAATCACCGTGCACCTGACACTGATGACATTTCCGAACGAAGGTGAAGCAATCCTTTTCCATGGTCATCCAGTAATAACCTGCTCTAAGGATTTTCTTCGCTAAGACATACCCGTTCATGTGAGGTCCGCACACACCTGCGTGTACTTCGTGCATGATCTTTCTCGCTTCCTCGATATCGACACATCTTAGGAGATTGAGGTCCGGGGTCCTCTTATACAACAATTCGCCGCTCAGAAAGAAACCACTTGCATGTCGCCTAATGGTCCTTTTTTGATCTCCAGTAGCGTGCTCGGGGTATTCTTGTGTATTCAGGAATTTCTTGATGTCATGGTACCAAGGCTGCGTATTTGATCCCGCCTCGATTACACTGCAGTAACCGTGTCTTTCCTTGATTTGGATTTCCAAAGGATCGACATGGGCGTTGCCCGGGTAGGGTAGCATTGAAGCCAAAGTAGCAAGTGCATCTGCCAGTTCATTGTGACACCTCGGAATATACCTGAACTCTATTGAGGTAAAGCGCTTGCTGAGGTCCTCCACATGTTGTCGGTATGGGATAAGTTTGACATCCCGAGTTTCCCACTCGCCTTGAGCTTGCCGGATGATCAGGTCAGAATCTCCCATAATCAGTAAGTTTTCGACATCCTGATCGATTGCCATATGCATGCCCATAATGCAGGCTTCATACTCAGCTGTATTTTTTGTGCAAAAGAAACGCAGTCTAGCTGTGGCGGGATAATGCTGGCCGGAAGGCGAGATCAAAATTGCCCCAATCCCTACACCCTTGGCGTTCACGGCTCCGTCAAAGAACATCTTCCAAACATGAGCTTCCTCCGAGATCACTTCTACGGTGTTTACCTCTTCATCTGGAAAGTAGGTATCCAATGGCTGGTATTCCTCATCGACCGGATTTTCGGCCAAATGATCTGCTAACGCCTGGGCTTTCATTGCCGTGAGAGTGACATAAACTATGTCGAATTCCGTAAGCAAGATTTGCCATTTAGCCAGTCTCCCAGTAGGCATTGGTTTCTGGAATATATACTTCAAAGGATCCAACCTGCTTATGAGGAATGTAGTGTGGGCTTGGAGATAATGTCTCAGCTTTTGAGCAACCCATGTGAGAGCGCATCATGTCCTTTCCAGCAGAGTGTATTTGGCCTCGTAGCCGGTGAATTTCTTGCTCAAGTAGTAAATTGCTTGCTACTTCTTTCCGGTTATGTCGTGTTGCCCGAGGACGCAACCGAAAGAGTTCTCCAAGACTGTTAGATACAAGAAAAGTGGCCTTCCCGGTTCTGGAGGGACCAAGACCGGGGGATTCGAAAGGTATTCTTTGACTTTATCAAAGGCTTCTTGACACTCAACTGTCCATTTGATCGCTGCGTCTTTCCTTAACAGCTTGAATATGGGCTCGCATGTGCTTGTCAGCTGGGCAATGAACCGACTGATGTAATTCAACCTGCCCAACAGACTCATCACGTCTTTCTTTGTTCTCGGGAGAGGTAGATCTCTGATGGATTTTATCTTAGTTGGATCTAGCTCGATTCCTCTCCTGCTTACGATGAAGCCCAAAAGTTTGCCCGACGGAACTCCGAAAACGCATTTGGCTGGGTTTAGCTTCAAGTCATACTTTCTTAGCCTCTCGAAGAATTTCCTCAAGTCTTGGATGTGATTATCCTGCGTCCTGGACTTGACTATCACATCGTCCACGTACACCTCTATTTCCTGATGCATCATGTCATGGAAAATGGCAGTCATGGCCCTCATGTAAGTAGCCCCCGCATTCTTCAGACCAAATGGCATGAACCGGTAGCAGTAGGTGCCCCAAGGCGTGGTGAAGGCAGTTTTCTCGGCGTCTTCTTCATCCATCAATACCTGGTGATACCCAGCATAACAATCTACAAAAGACTGTATCTCGTGTTTGGCACAATTGTCAACGAGGATGTGGATGTTGGGCAGCGGGAAGTTATCTTTAGGACTCGCTCTGTTCAGATCTCGGTAATCTACACATACCCGAGTTTTCCCGTCCTTTTTTGGTACTGGAACCACATTCGCCAACCATGTTGTATATTGGACTACCCGGATCACTCCTGTTTTCAGTTGCTTGGTGATCTCCTCCTTAATCTTGTCACTGACCTCAGTTTTGAACTTTCGTTGCTTTTGTTGAACTGGAGGACAATCAGGATGAATCGGCAATTTATGAACCACTAGATCAACACCTAGTCCCGGCATGTCATCATATGACCAAGCAAACACATCTTTGAATTCAAAAAGAAGTTGAATTATCGCCTCTCGCGTTTTCTTGTCCGTGTGAATGCTTATCTTGGTCTCCCGGATTTCTTCCGGGGTTCCTAAATTTACCGGTTCAGTGTCATTCAGATTTGGCTTAGGTTTATTCTCGAAATATTCCAACTCTCGGTTTATCTCCCTAAAAGCCTCTTCCGCATCATATTCTGGTTCTGGGTTCATTAATTCGCAGTTAAATAACTCATTGTGATCTGGGCGTGAAGTCCGCAAGCATGTCATATTTAAAGCCGCATTATTAGGACTGAAAAGGAAGATAAAAGAAAAATGATAAAAATCAGAACAAAAGAAAGAATAGGAAAGCAATGATGATTTTTTTTTTATTTTCTTTGGAAAGTTGAAAGACAACAATGTTTACAACTAGGAATTCAAAGCAACAATTGAAAAGAAGAAAACGTTCAAGTTATGTCCTAGAGATAACTTGTGACACAGGAAAGGTGGCAGGACAGGTCTACCCGGACTTCCGTCTAGTTGGGAATGGCGTAGCCTCCCAGTTTTGAAGTTGGGCGCTCGGCCCCATGTACAACATCTCAGCAGTGCTTGTGCCTTCACCCGGTTGAACCATGTGGACCTCGTAGAGCATCTCTCTCATTGCCCCACATATCTCCTCGATTTCCTCAGCCGTGAAGACCTCATCATCTTCTTCTTCAATGTACCTCGGCCTGATGAAAGTTGCATATAAATCCGGCAGTGGTTGTGGTAACTTCCAACCCTCATTTTTCCTTTTCTTTGCCCACTCTTCGTCTGCTGGAGTAGGTTTGAAACCTAGTCCAAAAGGTTTCTTGATGATTGGCAAAGTAATGGGTTCTGTTATTCCCTGAAGGGTTCGCCCAAGCCCCTTCCCTGGCCTAAATCCATGCCGGATCATCTCTTTGGCCACCATAAACGAGGCGTTAGACAAGAAAGGCTGGGGGCAGGGTATTCCCTCTTCGTGCTGCTCTGCCAGTACAATATCGAAAGCTTGATAGACCGTATGTTCGCTTCCTTCTCTCAGTTCAAGGTACGGGATGGATGGGTCCCGATAAATGGCATGTTCATCTTCCCCATGGACCACGATCTCTCGGTCTTCGTACTCGAACTTCACCATCTGGTGAAGAGTGGAAGGAACGGCTCCTGCCGCATGGATCCAAGGTCTGCCAAGGAGAAAATTGTAGGATGTGTCCATGTCGATTACCTGGAAGGTTACTCGAAATTCGACTGGTCCTATGACCAACAACAGGTCTATTTCTCCCATGGTATCTCTCTTGATGCCGTCGAAAGCTCTTACGCAGACATTGTTGGGTCGGATTCTTCCTGTCCCAATTTCCATTCTTTGTAGCGTGGAGAGCGGGCAAATGTCAATGTCTGAGCCTCCATCCAACATTACCCGCTTGACATAATAGTCTTCGCATTTAACTGTTAGATGCAAAGCCTTGTTGTGTGCTGCTCCTTCCGGGAGTAAATCATTCTTGCTGAAAGAGATTTGGTTGACGGCGAAGAATCTTTCTGTCATCCGCTCTAGTTGCTCCACCGAGGTTTCAACTGGTACATATGCTTCATTCAGGGTTTTCAGCAGGATCTTTTGATGCTCGGTTGACCTCATCAATAATGACAGCATGGATACTTGCTCAGGGTACTTGCGCAGCTGATCTATCACTTCGTAATCCGGCATTTTCATTTGTTGGAAGAACACTTCCGCTTCTTCAACACTCACGGGCTTCTTTGGAGGGAAGCGCCTTTGTGTGGCGTTGTTCAGTTCTTGGGTATTTGAATACCTTCCAATGAAAGTATTTTCTGGAAGTTCTCCCACGACCTCTTTACCTTTGTACATCACCAACGTCTTTTGATAATTCCACGGCACTGTGGACGGGTTGGTCATTGGCTTTTGTGGCACGCGTCCGATAACCACTGGCTCATTCAGCCGAGGTGGTTGAATCGTCCCCCGGACCACATAGGCCCCTTTCGGCACGTACATAGGTTTTGTCTTTTTGATCCCGAAGTTCTGCGTCTTCTCAGCTCGACCTCGTGGTATGTAAAGAACTTCATTTTTTACAGGTACCACTTTCTTCTCCACCTTCTTTTCAGGCACTTTCTTTATAGCTTTGACCTCTTCCCCCTTTTCTGGTTTCTGGTCCATTTCGGGCCTCTTCCCCGTGTCGACAATGGCAATTATGGCTTTCAGAGCAGGGTCGAACTCTTTGTCTTCACAAATCATTCCGATCAGCGGCCCATTATTGTGAGCAGGTAGTGGATTGTTAGTTACATTCGGGATCTCCTCGTCCCTTAGCACTATCTTCCCTTGCTCTATCAGATTTTCGACCACTCTTTTCAATGACCAGCAGTCATTTGTATCATGTCCCTCGGCCCCTGAATGATAGGCGCATCTGACTCCGGCTTTGTAAGAAGGCGATGTTGGGTTTTGCCTCGTTTGGGTAATTGGTTGCAAGAAACCCAACTGGACTAGCTTAGGGAACAAAGTAGAGTATTGTTCACCGATGGGTGTGAACATCCGCCGTCGAGGTGGCTCCTGGGGGCGGTAGTTATTCTGCGGGGGTTGTGGGTTATAGTGGTTGCGGTAAGGAGGCTGATTTCTGGGAGCTGGAGCTGGGCCTCGGTTGGCTTGTTGTGGTGGATGGTTATAAGGTTGGGCATTCATGACCATATAAGGTTGATGAGCATATGCCAAATTTGAGTGGGGGTAGTAGTGTTGTGGGGCTCTTTCCGGAAAATGGGGCCTGGGATGACGATACTCCCTTGCTTCCGAGGCTGCCATAGTCGTTTCTTCCTTCTTCTTCCCCCTTGTCGTTCCTCCAGACCTGCTTTGGACGGCCTGGGAGGTTGCCCTTATGGCCGCTTGACTCAGAATCCTACCTGTTTTCAAGCCATTTTCCACCATCTCTCCAATCTTGATCGCTTCCGCGAATGGCTTACCCATGGCTGACATCATGTTTTGGAAATAGTCAGACTCTTGAGCCTGGAGAAAGGTAGTGACCATTTCCACTTCATCCATGGGAGGCTTCACTCTCGACGCCTGCTCACGCCACTTAATAGCATACTCTCTAAAGCTTTCAGAAGGTTTCTTCTTTAAATTCGACAGAGAGTTTCGGTCTGGCGCAATGTCGATGTTATACTGGAATTGTTTTACAAAATCTCTGGCGAGATCATCCCATATATGCCATCGGGACATTTCCTGATCCATATACCATTCCGAAGCTATCCCTACTAGACTTTCCCCAAAATATGCTATTAGCAGTTCTTCTTTTCCACCGGCTCCCCGCAATTGGTTGCAGTATTTCTTAAGATGTGCAATGGGGTCACCGTGCCCATCGTATTTCTCGAACTTGGGGGTCTTGAAACCTGTTGGCAGGTGCACGTGAGGGAACATGCACAGGTCGGCATAAGAGACGCTCTTTTGTCCGCTCAATCCTTGCATGTTCTTCAAACTTTGTTCAAGGCTTCTCATTCTCTTGGCAATCTCATTTTGTTCTGCAATTCTGGGGTTCTGATCCTGCCCGGGTGCAAGCTCGCACTGAGGCGGTAGAGGATTAGTGTTGGTAGCGAACCTGGTTGGTTCCATTGAGAACGATGGTGCTTGGAATGTAAAAGAGGATGAGTCAAAGCTTGGCTTGTACGTGGTGGGCTGTGCCGTAACCGGGCAAGGCGATGCAGTAAAGATGTTCATGCTTGCATCAGTGGCCGACATTCGGGGATGAGGTTCAGAAGGCGATCCAGCGGAGAAGGCTGAGGTGGCTGGGTACCCGAATGGGGTAGCAGGATAATTTATGGGGACATTAGAAGTCCCACTTGACCTGGAGAATAATTCAGGGAATCCGGGGACGACACTTGGCGGCTCTTTCCCATTATTCCAGTCGTCCAGCATTTCCAACATGCGGAGCCGTAGGATTCTATTTTCCTCCGCAGTTGCGGATTCAGGTGTGAGGACGGCTGAGATTGAGCTCTCCTCAGAAACAGGGATCGTTTGCAATGGAATTTCTGAAGACATTTCCACACTTCCTTTTGACCTGGTGAAGTAAGTGTGAGTACTGCTTCTGGCCCTAACAACAGGTAGTTGAACACTTCTCCTTGACCTCGTGAAATATGAGTGCGAGGCCAGACTTTCACCAAACCAACCGTCCTTTCAAAAACCCTGGAAATACTCAATGACAAACGCACGGTTAATTTGTAGCAAATAACAGATAGTTAATCTCACGTTGGGCATGATGCACCTATACAGTTAAGTGGATTACTATATGTTTGCTACGAGAGCATGCGTCATTCCGGCATTTTTCCTCTTATTAGTTTTTCCCCTTTTTTTCTTTTCTTTTCTTTTTTTTTTCTTTTATGTTTTTTTTATTTTGCAGTAAAAGAAATGCGACCGGATCCGATGAGGATTGCCTACGTATCACGATGCCTACGTGAATCAGATCATTACGTAGTTCGAAAAACACAGATGATCGTAAAAGAAACAAACTCTTTATTGTTGAAATGTTCTATTACAAACTACATTTTGCAAAAGAAAAAGCGAACTTTGAAAATAAACCTAGATTCAAAATAGACTAAAAATCACCCTGATGGGAAAAACGAGCAGAAGATGCTAAGATACAGATTTGACCTATGAACGCATTATGGTTTTGAAAATTGGTGTCCGCGGGGCATCGTTCGGCCTCACCGCGGTCCTAGGCGTGAGATCCCTCTCAAGTTGCTCCAGCTCATGCATAGTCTGCTTGACATAACCCATTACTGCCGAGAGGACGGTAACGCTGGACATGTTCTCACATCGTAGACATCGTCTGGTGATGGCATGGGCAATGGCCTTGATCCTATCTCTGGTTTGCTTTTTCTCTATGAGTAGGCGTTTTATCTGATCGCTACATATCTTGAATACTTGAGCATCCTGTATATGCTGATGCTTCAGTCGCTGTACTTCCAACTTTATCTGGGCTATTGAGTCGTACCAGTATCTGCTCTCAATTTGGAAATCCTTAGCCTGATTAGCTGCTTTGATCTTGAGTGTAGCCAGCTCTCTCTTCATTTCAACAACAGTCTTCTCGTGGTCGCCTTCCAATTGATTCAGGTATTGACGATGCTTATCTGCTCTTGTATCCCACTGTGCCCTGAGTTCTGCTATGATGTTTTCAGATTTCTCCAAACCATCTCGCCATTCCCTGATTTCATTTTTTAGCCTTTTTATCAGGTGTTCGTCTGATCGACGCCTTGGCTGTTTATTCGCATCCACCCTTATCTGTTTGATCTGGGCTCTGAGCATTTCATTTTCTTGAATTAACCTGTTCCGCTCTCCCAGATCGGCAGCAACTTGCACGTTGTGTTCATATTTCATGCCTTCTACTTGTTGCTTTAACCTGCTGATTTCGGCACAATAGCCTTTTTCCTTTGCTAACCAATCCCACTGTCTTTGCGATGACTCGTTGAAATTCCGGATGTGGGGTCTCTTAGCTGGCCTTTCATGCTCAAGTTCCCTTCTATACCATGCAAGGTATCCTGGCGCCGTCTCTCCTTTGGCTCGATCCCGCACGCAAGTATCTGATTTCAAATATTGACCCTCATTCCAGATTTGGCGAATCTTCGCTTCTGGGAACTGTCCGTTAGGACTTATCTCAACTGTTTGAGCGCTAAGATCTTCCTCATGAGGTACTGTCTGGCATCTTCCGAACTGTCTCAAAACTCGGCCGGGTGCGTAAGGTTGAATGCTCTTAAGCCCCATCAGCAAGAAATGAGTTTTAGCCGCCGACATATATAAGATCTCATCAACAGGCAACCATCCCAACGTCCATTGTATTTGGCTGGCAGTAAGAGCTTGAAAGAACGAGGTCCATGCCAGGACTCCTTTGGGCAAAATGATCTCTTTGGTTCTCGTGTAAGATTCTTCTATGCGGGTCTTTTCCGGGGAACCATGGCTCAAAATCTCGGAATGATGGCAGAGGTGCTCGGTCATCCATATCTGTAGGAGCAAGTTACAACCTTCGAAGAAATTTTCCCCAGCTTTACAAGCTGTGAGAGCTCGAAAGATGTCGGATACCACCATAGGCGCGAGAGTACTGTCACTCGTCCAGGAATATCTTCAAATCAATGTTTCCATCTTTCCTTGGAAATACCAGAAGGCCCAGGAATATTATCATGAACGCTACCCGTCTGTGCTCGTCCCACTTCTGACGAACTCCTTTGCTGCACAGTTTGTTGATTGGATTATTGAATCCCCCCTCGTGACCGTACCTATCATATATGAAGCATGGAGTATAGAATCCGGCTGCTAGATCCGGGTTGTGGACTGTTCTAGGTATTTTCAATGAATCCAGGAACCGATGTACCGTGACGACTCTCGGGGCGACCAAGTATTTTTCCTTCAACGGAAGTTCAGTATTCCCGATGTATCCGGCCATTTCTTCCAAAGTCGGAGTGAGTTCAAAATCAGAGAAATGGAAAACATTGTGCGCCGGGTCCCAATAGGTAACCAAAGCTCTTATGATATCTCCCCGAGGCTGGATTTCCAATAAACCCACAAGACCTTTCAGATATTTCTTAACCTCATTTTGTCCTTCAACACCTAGATCATTCCACCATAGCCGTAACTTGACAGGGATTTTGGTCATTATTGAAAAATGTTCATTTCGCATCGTGCTCATCCTGCACATTTATTAAGGTGATTTTAACAAAACGAACTGACTCAAAATTTTTTTTTTTACAGAGGGGATCGAGTTTTAAACACGGCCTTTAAACATTTCGGGGGCGAAGATTTTAAGGCTGTGTGGGTCTACTGGATAAAAATGCTAAACAAGACCCAAAGGTGGCTATTTATGCAAAGTCAGCCTTCCGGCGTCCCTTTCGGGAACATTCGGCTATTTATGACAAAACAGCGTCACCCGATTTATTTACGACTCTTTTAAAAATTTGACACACATTTTTTTTATTTATTTATTGATTTTTGGCTATTTAGAAAAATGGGGTTGAACCCGACGAGGGTTGCCTACGTATCTCACATCCGGTGAGAATCAAACCGGCGTAGTTCGGGCATATCATGAATAGAGAAAATCAAATAAACCTAGAAATCAAGAATAAGTATTTTTATTATTTTTGAAAAAAAGATAAAGACTAAAGAAAAATATTTTTTTTAGGCAATATTTGGACTATTAGTCTGAATTTATAAAAGGGGTACTACAAAAGAAACAACACATTTTTTTGAATTATGAATTTTCCATTTTTTTTTACTTTTAAATAAATACCCTTTTCTCTTTTTATTTTGGACATGAAAGAAAAAAAAAATTGTATATTTTTTTTAATAATTCAAACTAAGAAGACAAATTTTGTTTTTATTCTTTTTTTTAGAAAAATTCCGGCGAGGTTTTGACAATACTTGAACATTGGTTTTATTTTTCCAAAATAAGTAATCATCTCCCTACGCTGCTATTTTCCTTTTTTAGAAACCGGTCAGCACGCGGAACCGAAGCAAATAAATGCACAAAACAAATAGGATGCAGCAGGGTGGTCTTTTTCATTTCAGGTTGCCTGTCCTAGACGGGCCCAACCCCTGTGTTGAGCCCCCTAAGTCAGATGCAACATGATGCAGATAAACGTTCCTACTAGGGATCCGGCATGAAGTTTCGTTATACTAGGTTTATAACCTGGGCATTTGTTCTAGACTGTGTACCCGAGCGGACAACTCGAGTCGAGGAGGGGGCTACGTACCGGGGACCCGCGAGATCGTCCGGCTTTGTAACTTGTCCGACCTCTTTCTTATTTCAGGTATTGACACTAACAGAATAGGGAGTCTCGACCAGCGAGCTTCTCCCCGGAGGTAAGAAGAGAAGGGTTTCGGCACAGTTTATATACAGTTCAGATAATATCAAAGCGGTAAAAACAACATTTAGCACATTATGCAAAAACATGTAATAAAGATCAGATAATAAAGCCAAATATAACAATTATTCTAAGCTCGAATTCTTGAACCCTGAACCAGTGGTTCTGGGTTTTAACTCCCCAGCAGAGTCGCCAGAGCTGTCACACCTCCTTTTTGCGTGCCCAGCCCCGAAGGGTTAAATGCGCGGGTGGAGTTTTTCCAATTTAAGTGACAATATTCGAAATGGGATTATTTATTTAATTCAGAGTCGCCACTTGGGAAAGGTTTGGCTTTTGGTGTCCCAAGTCACCGGTTTATCTTGAATCCCAAATCGAGGAAATTTTCGACTTTTCCAAATGAAGTCTGCGAACCAGAAATTCTAAGTAAGGAATTCTGTTGACCCGAGGGAAGGTGTTAGGCACCCTCGAATCCCGTGGTTCTAGCACGGTCGCTTAAATTGTTATAATGGCTAAATATCTGATCTAAATACATGTTGTGACTTATGTGCTTTTATTAAGTTTAAACCGCTTTTATTATTATCATTTATTTTTATAGAATTGCAACGTCGTGAAAATGCATCTCGAACCACGTCACAATCAATGCACCCGTAGTAGTTAACACATTTCGACTCCGTTGAGATTTGAATTTGGGTCACATAAATGCGCACCCGAATTTAAGAATGTAATTTAATTAAGTCGCGCCTAAAGAATCTAACGAGTTATTATCTTTGGGGAAGGCAGTGGAATTCACTAAACAGTCCATCCCAAATTCTAGGTATTTATCATGATCAATTATTGAGGGCCCCGCAATTTGCATTTTTATTTGGCGAGGCTCGTCTCATTATTTTAGAAGGGTATCCTACAGTGACTACATTCCTACTACGTTTGCCTTTAAAAAAAAAATGATACCGAACTTTACTTGTTTGAACAAATACAGACTGAATCTTTATTATGTTTGCCGAACCTAAATTTGTTTGATTACCTGATTGATTGTTTATGAGGTGAGAGTTACCTCATGCTTTGTCTTCATCGAGTGAATACGCTTATCGATTTGCTAAGTGAGATTGCAAGCAAACTAACAACATACACTGAGTTATATTTAACGACCTCCAAGTTTTATTTTTAAACTCTAACCTATTTGAAATTGATAAACGAAATTGGTTGTTTATTAGGAAAATTACTACTAATTGAACTCAAAACGACTATTAGTTTTCCTCAACAGTCATCGCATTATTTCGAAACAAGGAATCTATACCGAGACCCGATATCGAACCTATATCGAAACAAATAATCTGACAGGAGAGCTGGCATTCATAGCCAGACTCTTAATGTGACTGCATGAGAGTTTGTTTGGGATACATTTATCCCAGACTTAGTACCACAGATTTGTCAATTCAGTGGTCTAGGCAAAATACATACAAGTGCTTGCCATGACTCTATGTTATACAGTCATAACTAAGTCAAACAGAATGTTATACTGAACTGAATGTATACTAAATCAAACATACTGTCTATATCATGCTGTCATTACTATTGAACAATGCTATCTAATAGTTCATCTCAAATAGAATGTATGTTAGTCTATACAGAATGTTTGCAGTTTGCAGTTAAACAAATACAGGCCCAACTAACATTCAACCTATTTTTAACACCAATGTTATAACATAAACAGATGTTCATTTCTTTATTTTTGCTTCAACTTCAAACTTTCAACAATACATGGTTCAGAGGTTGTGTACCTGGAAATATTTGACAATTGAAGAAGAGGGCAATCAGCAGAGTAACAATGACAAAAAGTGCAGCAGCAGTAATAACAGGTAACAAAATCCCAATGCAAGGTGCAGTTATAGCCAATGGGAAAAGGTAACAAAATGACAGCAACAAGCAGGGGAGTGGCTCAGAACTCAAACGGTCTAACTCCAAAAGAAAATAGACCAGTAAGAACCAAACAGCAGAAACCTGACTGATATTTGAGAGGAAACCAACACTTGTTTGAAACAGTCAAACAAACTGGGAATTGAACAATTAGCAGGGAGAAAAGACAGTTTCTGCTTTCTGTATATCCACCCTCTATCTCCTTTCTTTCCAAAATCTAAAACCAATCTTCAGTTTTGAAATTATACTGAAGTTATTAAAAGAAATCTTTTCCAGTTCCTGTTTTCAGAATTTGAACTCTCAGATGTTCCCTCTCAATGTCTATCTCCCTCTCTGTATGCTCTGTCTGTGTGTATATATATTTGTATGTATTTCAACTCTCTCCTTCAAAAATTCCTCACAGTGTGTCTTTTTCTTCTCAAATCTTCTCTGTCTTTTATAAACCTTAACACTACCCCTTTTAACAGCCTGTTTAGAATGTCACCATACCCCTCCCATGTGCCTTCCATTTTCAGTTCCACTTTAGCTAATTAAGTATTAAACCCCATCAACATTCCCTGGCAGACTTATCTTTCCCATTTTATTAACTAAAAGCAAGCATGGGCAGCAGGATGTAGTCTGACAGCACATGCTGTCAAACTATTTAATTCAAAAGGGCCTTTATGCCCATGTTGTGCACATGCCCTCCAGTTCAGATTACCATTACAGCCTAAACATTAGGTTTCTGAAATCACATTAACAACTATAAGTAAATGAACTTAGTTCTTAATTGATTCAGGCAATGTTCAACAGAAGCAAATCGATTCATTTTGTTCAAACAGTTGAAACTATTTGACGACACATGTCGACTCGACTATATTAATCATAACACATACAATCGTAGCCAAAAATCAGACATTCAAAAGTATAGGACACATGACTCGACTTATACTGATTAAACAGAACTGTACTTCGAGGAATCAGTTAATCAGTACAAATTTGAAATTCAAACTAATTACACAACAAATACATATGCCTTATCAGAATAGGAGGGGGGATTCAGACAAACACAGAGGTTCAGGTAAAGTGGACAAACAAAAGTTGATAAAATTAAAACAAATATGAACAGACTTTTAAAACAAATCACACGGACCAAAACAAGTAAAGGAAAGAGAGCAAACTCACCTTAAAACTCGAAAAATCAAAAGTTTGAGCTCGGATTTGGACAGACCTTTCTTAAGGCTGAACGGACTTTAATCGAAGTGTTTCTCAGATGAGAAACACTTCGATTAAGGTCCATTAGACCCTAATCCTTCGGTTTGAACAAAACAACGGACCAGTGACGAGGAACCCTAAGGTTTGAAAACCAGATCCGGGATTCATGCTTCCCTGGTCAGATTCGGACCAAACCAAGTATGGTTTGGTCACGAGGGGGTCTGGGGAGTGTCTGGTATGAATTTAAGGCAGATCGGTATAGATTAGGTTCCGACTCGAATCTTCAAATGAAGATTTGAGAAGGTGGGATAGGATTCGAGGTGTGTGGTTGGTAGATTTGGGTTCAGGACGGCATGGGGGTTCTATGGTGTTAGGGGCAAGGTCACCGGTGTCCGTGCCGCCAGTTTTCATGGTGAAGAGTACAGGGGCGGCTCTAGGGTTTGGGGGTTCTGGTGAAGACGACGAGGCTGGGGTTCGGATAAGGGGGCAGGGTAAGATTATGAGCTTATATAGTTAGTGGGTAGGTGGATCTCAACCGTTAGATCAATCAAGATCTACGGTCTGGATCTGATGGCTTAAGTGGAACGGTGTCGTTTCGAGGGTAAAGGGTTTGGGTTGGTTCGGGTGGAAACGGGTCGGGTTCTGTTCGTGGGTATGAGAAATGTGATCTTGGCCGTTGATCAATCCGAGATCAACGGCCCAGATCAACCTGTATCAATACGATGTCGTTTGGACTCTCTGGGCATCAGCTGGACTGGACCGGGCAGGCTTGGTTTGGGTATTGTTTGTTTGGGCCAATTTTAATAAATTGGCCCAATCCGGAAGAAGAAGGGACCTTTTCTTATTTTTATTTCTTTTCCTTATTTATTTTAAAAACAAAACTAAGCAAAAATCAAATTAAAATTAAACACACACTCAATACAATTATTTGCACACACACTAAAATATTTCAAAACAGGTAAAATCGAACAAATCAAAATCACGGACGAAAATGCCTATTTATGATTTTCTATTTAACGACCGGATTACGGTTCGAATTATGCATGCCACACACATTTTGTATATTGTTTTAAATAAATAAATAAATAAATAAGAAAGAAAAAAAATGGGCAAAAGTCGCAAATAAATCAACAAAGTGCCGCACAGAAATCCGAAAATTGTACAGCAGGGCCAATTATTATTATTTTTATTTCTTTTGGAGCGATTGTCATGCGAAACAAAAATCACGTGCTCACAGTTGGTATCAAAGCACTAGGTTGCCTAGGTCTCATAATTCACGAACAAGCTTTGTAGAGTCTGAGGGATCGGTACAGAGACATCTGTGATTATCCCCTAGAGGCTACAAAGTTTAGGAACAATTTCACTTCTATTCTTCTCTGTCGTGCGATTTGGTCTCTCAATACTAATTGAACTTTCTACTCTTGTTCCTTCGCAAATGACAAGAACACATACCGCTTCATCAGCTGCGCTGCAGCCAGAGCCCCTAGTGGCAGCTCCTACAAGGGGCAGAGGACAAGGCCGAGGCAGGGCTCAGCCCAGAGTTCGAGCAGCAGCACAAGTGGCGGAGCCTCAGATAGAGTTTGATGAGGAGGCTCCGGCCCAAACCGTTCCAACAGGGCTAGCTCAGGTTCCATAGGGGTTCATCGCTACCCTGGTACTTCACGATGCTTTGGTCCATCTAGTGGGACTTATGGAGAGTGTTGCTCAGACCAGCACATTTCCTGTGGCACCAGCTGTCTCTCGGGCTAGGGAGGAGTTTAGACTCCCACTACTCACACTCCGGAGTAGATGGCTCCCTAGTTTCCGACTCCAGCAGCTCAACCAGTTGGGGCAGTTCCGTCGGGTGTTGTAGCACAGACCGGGGACAGATCTGCTATGTCTTCTGAGGCCTTATTAAGATTGGACAAGTTCACCAAGCTCTTTCCAGTTCATTATAGTGGGGCAACTTCTGAGGACCCACAGGATTATCTTAACCGCTGCCATGAGGTGCTGTGGAACATGGGGATAGTGGAGACCAATGGGGTCGATTTTGCTGTGTTCCAAATGATCGGGTCCGCCAAGAGATGGTGGAATGATTTTGTGTTGACTAGACTAGCTGGGTCGCTTGCTTTGACTTGGGACTAGTTCTCTAAGATATTTCTCGAGAAGTTCCTTCCTGTTACATTGAAGATGACTATCGCAAGCAGTTCAAGCATCTTTAGTAGGGCAGTATGTTTGTCACTCAGTATGAGACCCGCTTTATTGATTTGGCCCGTCATGCTCTTCTTATACTTCCTATCGAGAGAGAGAGAGAGAGAGGGGGTGAGGAGGTTTATTGAGGGACTTGCTCAGCCTATCAGATTTCAGATGGCTAAATAGACTGAGAGTGAGATTTGTTTCCAGGATGTAACCAATTTTGTTTCCAGACGAGTTGAGATGGTTGTAGCTTAGGGTATTGGTCAGGGGTTTGACAAGAGTCCGCGTCACTCCGGTGGATTCAGTGGGGCCTCATCTGGAGGTCGAGGTACTTTTGGTAGGGGCCATCCTTCCAGGCCGTTTCATTCAGCACTTCAAACATCCCATGGAGTTTCAAGGAGTCGTGTCCTTTATATACCTTCTTCGGGGAAGCCAGCTTATAGTGCACCACCAGCACCCATCAAAGCACCTCCTCTTTAGAGTTATTATCGTGGTCAGTCTGCTCATTTGTTTCAGTCTCAGTTTCCACAGCCATAGTATCAGGATGGATGTTTTGAGTGTGCTGATTATGGGCATATCCGGAGGACTTGTCCGAGATTAGTGGGCATTCTGACACAGCGGCAGGGTTCTCGTGCCATGATTCCGGCATCGGACGCGCCACCGTCCACTCAGCCAGTTAGAGGTAAGGGTCAGGAAGCCAGAGGTAGAGGTCAGATCGCTAGAGGTAAAGGTCAGGCCGTTAGAGGTGGAGTCCAGGCCACTAGAGGTGGAGGCCATCTAGGGATATGGTTTAGAGTGGTGGGGCCCAACCCCAATATTATGCTTTCCCAGCCAGGCCTGAGATTAAGTCATCCGATGCTTTTATCACAGGTACTATTTCAGTTTGCAGTAGAGATGCTTCAGTTCTAATTGATTGAGTGTCTACATACTCCTATGTGTCATCTTACTTTGCTTCATATTAGGTTGTTCCTCGTGATTCTTTGAGTGCTCCCGTGTATGCGTCCACACCGGTGGGGGATTCTATTGATGTAGATCGTGTCTATCATTCATGTGTGGTTGTTATTAGGGGTCTTTAGACTCGTGTAGATCTCCTACTTTTCGATATGGTCGATTTTGATGTCATTTTGGGAATGGATTGGCTGTCACTTTATCATGCTATATTGGATTGTAACGCCAAGACCGTGACCTTAGCCTTGTCGGGGTTGCTTTGGTTAGAGTGGAGAAGGACTTCTGGTCATTCTACCAGTAGGGTTATCTTTTATATGAAGGCTCAGTGTATGGTTGAGAAGGGGTGTTTGGCTTATGTGGTTTATGTTCATGATTCTAGTGCGAAGGTTCCTTACATGGATTCTGTACCAATTGTTCGAGAGTTTCCAGAGGTATTTCCTGCAAACCTACTGGGGATGCCACCCGACAGGGATATTGACTTCTGTATTGATTTGGCTCCGGGCACTCAGCCCATTTCTATTTCGCCATACCGTATGGCCCCGCTAGAGTTGAAAGAATTGAAGGATCAATTGCAAAATGTGCTTGATAAGGGCTTAATTAGACCTAGCGTCTCACCCTAGGGTGCGCCCGTGTTGTTTGTGAAGAAGAATGATGGATCGATGAGGATGTGCATAGATTATCTGCAGTTGAACAAAGTCACCATCAAGAACAAATATCCATTGCCGAGGATTGATGACTTATTTGACAAACTTCAGGGTGCTAAAGTGTTTTCAAAGATCGATATGAGGTCTGGCTACCATCAGTTGAGGATTAGGGCATCCGATGTCCCTAAGACATCTTTTCGGACTTGGTATGGGCACTATGAGTTTCTAGTGATGTCATTTGGGATGACAAATGTCCTTGCAGCATTTATGGATTTGATGAACCGGGTGTTCAAGCCCTATTTGGATTCCTTTGTGATTATTTTTATTGATGATATCTTGATCTACTCCCACAGTCGAGATGAGCATAAGCAGCATCTTTAGGTCATTGTTCAGACTCTTAGAGATAGCCATTTATATGCTAAGTTTTTAAATGCGAGTTTTGGTTGAGTTCAGTGGCTTTCTTGGGTCACGTTATATCAGTAGAGGGTATTCAGATGAATCCTAAGAAGATCGACGCAGTCAAGGACTGGCCTAGACCCATATTAGCTATAAAGATCCAGAGTTTCTTGGGATTGGCTGGTTATTACCATCGGTTAGTGGAGGGTTTCTCATCTATAACATCCCCGATGACCAGGTTGACCCCGAAGAGTGCCCCGTTTAGATGGTTGGACGAGTGTGAGGTGAGCTTTCAGAAGCTCAAGACTACTTTGACTACGGCGCTGGTGTTGGTATTGCCCACAAGTTCAGGGCCTTATATAGTATATTGTGGCTGTCGCGCCCCCTATTTTCCATCCGTGGAGAGAGGCCGGAGTAATAACTCAATTTCTTTTAGGAATTGGGTGTTTGAAGAGTCGCCACCTAACGAGTTATGGTGCGTTAGGTCATCTAGAGCACTTAATTCTTGGATCGGTTTGCATTACTAGAGATTAGGGTAAGGGCTCGAAATGACCTCGAGGGAAGGTGTTAGGCACCCCTCTTGGTCTACAACTGTGGGTCCTGGCCAAACTTATATTCACAAATTAGTCCATTACAATAAATAGTTGAATCAAATAGGTTGCAAGAAAAGCACGTTGGATAACTCAAATAATAAGATAAAGATGTTGAACAAGTTGGGTAAAACAAAGTTTTAAACAAAAAAGAATTTTAGAAAAGGAGGAGTCCTAGGTTGGTTAGCATATAGGATCACCCCACACAATGTCCGGTAAACACTCCTCAATGAGTGGCTACACGTGACATTAGCGTATAGTCATCATATCCCATATCACCCTTCCCATCCCCTTAGTGATAATTTAAAGCGAGTGTTGGTCAGCGACCTCTATTGCGTGTTTTTGCCCGGCCTTTTTTAATGGTCCTGGAGGGATTTAGGACCTCTACTTATAGTGGTTCTAAACAGAACCCTAAGGTTTTAAAGGGGAAAATACTAAGGCGACAGGCAAGAACAATTAGAACTTTAACACATAAGATAAAAGGGAGCAATTAGAGGCTCAGGTTTACCTCCTCAAACAATACACATAAGCAGCACGACTCAATCACAAATAGGGGCATTTTGTTAAACAATATCCTAAGGCATGATGTCTAAGTGAATATATAGAAAACATGTAGTTTTGTTTTATGAATTCAGAAGTAATGACCCTAGCAGTTGCCTACTGATTTTTTTAAAACCTGTTAAACCAGAACAACGCTAAGTTATAGAAACAGTCTCAGAGTTGCAAGATTTGAAAACGTCCTATAGGCTTGCCTATACACGGAATACTGATGACTACATGTTATATAATGAAACAAGGCAGGTTTTTAAAATGGACTCTTTAATCCCAATAGTCATGATGTCTAATGATAGATTAAGGTAGTTTTGAAAGAACTCGTTTCAGGGAAAATAAACCCTTAGTTAAACCAGTTTCGAAGTGAGCCAATTGTTAACCGGATTGATTTATTTAAACTAAACTTAGGTGAGATCTATAGGCAGAATTTCTGGTGTTGTTCCCTATAGGCATGATATCTAGTTGTTTAATACTTATTTTAGAAACTTGCAGGCATGAAAATAAAAAATACATGTAAATACTTGTTATAACAGAAGTTGGATTTGGATTATATCCTATAGGCATGGCATCTACTTGTGAAATTGATTTTAAGACCTATAAACATGATTTCTATTATGGAATCACTTGAGACCTATAGGCATGATTTCTAACATGGTAAGGCAAATATAGCAAAAATGTAAAGTCCTATAAGCATGGTTTTTAACATGGTAAAGCAAACATAGCAAAAATGTAAAGTCCTATAGGCATGGTTTCTACCTGTGTTACCCCACAAATATGTAACTACCCACCCTTTTCACTAGTTTCTCCAATATTTGTTTACAAATTTTTAAAGACCATATGAATGAATTACATAAGTAGATAAGAAAATAAAAAGTTATTCTATAGGGGGCCTACAGATATGCCCAGATTTCCAAAGTCTCCAATAGCCTCAAATGCCCAAATTTCGTAGACAATGTCATAGTCTAGGTGCATCAAAGTTCCCTAAGGATCTCAAGAATCCCGGCCAGTGCTTACACCTAGACTTGGCAACCAAATTGAGTAAGTGCAGTATAGAATGGCCAGCCTTAGTATGCGAGAGTTCAGAGGGTTCTCAAGAGGATCCCAAGGAAATACACATACTGGAGGGGGCAAGACCTATTGACTTAGGAGTAGGGTGAAAGTGCTTGACACAATTTTAAAGGTTTTAGTGGGAAAACTGTATTAAAGAGATTTGCTGGAAAGGTTTGAGGAGTAAAAGAGGGATTCATGCAGTAATACAACTTTGAAAAGAGAGAGTTACATGAATAGACAATAGTAGATCAAACGGTAGTCCAAAACCACATCAGCAATACTCACAGGACCAAAACAGAAGGAAAAAACCTACACACAGGGGTGATGGAGATTGGGGATACATAGAACACATGATTGTAAACACAAAACAGGCAATGGTCTTAGTAATTGGTATAGACATGCTCAGACACAACTGATCAAACATAGCCACAGAACCAGCAAGGGTTCAGTATAGGATCCACATGGTTTAAGATCAATCCCAGAACTATACAAGTTTAGGAGTGCATACTACATAGAGAGGGAGGAGGGTAACATGTTCATAATGATCCTAAGGAAGGGGAGTACATAACATGCTAATCATGTAATCATATTAACTGCAAGTTTCACAACAAAACCATAAGTAAAATCAAACTAGAAACAGGATGAAATGAAGCAATAAAAGAACCATATTGTTTTTGGAACTTGAATTGAAATTAGAACATACTAGTAAAGAAGACAATAAGCAAAAGTGAAAGAGTAGGAGAGCATAATAGTTAGTCTTGGCTTGCAACCAGCTAACTCAGAATAATAGCAAGTAGCACGAAAGAGAGAGCAGGAAGTATAAGTGTGAGAGAGAGAGCTTTTGAACCAAAGAGTTCGTGTCTTTGTGTTAATGAGAGAGTGTGTATATATAGTAGTTCGAAATTAGGTAAAATAAGGCAAGACTCATAGTAGCATAGTAATTATGGAACCAAATACTAATCATAATCAATTCACTACAAGTACCCCTTCAATTAAGAGGTAATCAACCAACGGTAATAGGCAGAAATGATTAAGGAAAGAAATCAAGTAGAGTATAAGGTATAAAATAGACAATTAGGGGTAAGTACATAGGGGTTTAATTAAGAAAATAACTAATGAAGAATCAGTAAAATACTCGGTTAACCAAATAAGGTAAGAAAACAAATAAAGTTGCAGAATATGGAAATAATCAAAAATCAACACATAGTAAATCAGGGATTCAAAATCACTGATTTAATAAGAGTAACAAGTAAACAAATTAATAGGAGAATCGAGAGTTTACAGGGAAGTTTTCAAATCAGGCCAAGAAACAAGGAGTTCAGAGTCAATCAAAGAGAGAGTTTTAGCATATAAAAGGAGTGGAATAGGAGTAACCAAATACATCAAGCAAAGAGGCAAGTATTGACCAGTCAAGATGAACACAAACATACAGAGGTGATATAAGTTAGGCATAAGAAAACTCAGTAGAACATATTCGAGGAAAGATAATGACAGAAACTTAAACAAGAATCGAGTAGTCATGCTAACACAAAGAACCATACAAAGAAATCTTAGAAATTTAGGGCTTTCAACATAGGCGAGTTGAAAAGGTAGTAAAATCATAGAATCAGTCGAAATATGCGAGAGATAGAAGTTTAAACATAAAGAATCAATTTAAACAAGGTTTTAGAAGGAGTTCTGAAAACCCTAATTTTAGAAGAAGGTGAAAACACTTTGAAATCGATGATTCTTGTAAAAGAGTTCCAAGAACAGTGTAAAATACTAAAGAAACCAACTCAAATTGTCCTAGATCTGTACAGATCTAAGAGATACAGGAAGAAATTAGGGTTCAGAAGAAATCCATATAGAGATGAAAAAACTTGTCCAGAATCCCAAGGATCGTGCCAAATACAGCATAATTTTGCTTGAAATCACACCGGAGTAGCTAAGAACAGACAAGTGACGAGCCATAGGTGCAAGTCGGGGTGGCCCTGGGCTCTTAAAGACCTTAGAGAAGGCAAACATAGCATTACAGGAGCCATTGGACGCTTAGGAGTTGAAGGGAGATCACCGGAGAAGACCGGAGAAGAAGGTCAGCGGTTGAAGGAGATAGTGTTAGGTTGAGTGGTTGAGAGAGGAGAAGAGATGAGAGAATACAGAGGTGGCAGCCTCTGAATAATGAGCTAGGGTTAGGGGTCGTTTGGAATTGAAAATGGTAAGAACGGACGAGGGTTGTTGATCTCTTAGATCAACGACCAGGATTTAATATGGCTTTAGGTCTGGTAGGCAGGTTCAGGGTTTGGGTCGGGTATTTTTAATACGAAGTTGGGCTGGGGTTGGGTTTAAATTTGGCTACAGTTGAAATGCAAATCTGGCTATATTTTAAATAGCCAATTTTCCCTATATAATTTATAATAAATAATAAATAATTTCTAGAAAATAATTTTGTGTACTAAAATGATTTAAAATATATATTTAACATTTTAAAAATATAGGAGATCAATTTTACACATATAAACGTAATTATACATTAATGGGGCTAATATTGCAATTATATGCAATTTAGCTTTAAAAATACAAAATGCAATTACAAAAATGCATAAAAACATTTTAACCATATTGGTATAAATATAGAAATTAAATGACTAAATCACCACAACAATAATTTGCAGGATAATTATCGGGGATTTTATGAATAAAAGGGAAGGAAATAAATCAATTTAAATCCTTAAAATTATTGGAAAATTTATAAAAACCTTGTGCATGCTTATATATGCATATATATGCTATATTTGAAGGTATTTAGGCATATAAAAAATATAGGGAAAATTGGGTATCAATACCTGCCCCTCTTTACCTAGGAAGGATGAAAGAGTTTTCGGGTAAAGAAATAATGGCCAATTTTGACCGGGCGGGATGTTTTGAAGGACAGAGGCCGGACTATGGTTTTCGAGTTGACTATATATCCCTGGTTTTACAGGAACCAGGCCATGTGTAGTTATGGATTCATCTGCAGAGTATGCCGATGAAATTACTGCAAGAAAGGACATGCGATGCGGAAGCGGCAACGGTGAGTGATTAAAGCTCAGGTTGGTTGGAGAGATCTGGAGCGAGATTGCTCCTGCTAGGATAGTGGTTGCTTACTGGTTACCTACAAATGAAGGATGCTACAAACATGTATTTGCAAAAAAATTAAACATGATGCAAATTCCCTTTGGACCATGAAGGTTGTCTTCAAACGGTAAAAGATAACGTCCTCCGAGCATGACGTCCTGGGCCATAAACTGTTCGGTAAGGGATTTGTAGGCCATGAAATGATGTTCTAGGGCGATGAAGCTGGTGCCTCCGAACCATGACGCCTTCGAATGATGATATGCAAGTTTAAGAGATCCTCAGGCCATGGCATGGTGTCTTCCCGCTATGAAGATAATGTCTTTAGACTATGACGCCTCCGGATAGATTGGTGATATTTCAACCCATGATATGCAATAATATGATGTTAACAAGAAAAAGCTTAGTCTTGTGAAATGGATGACAGATCTTAGCCCGATTGAAAAACAAACAGATAGTAAAATAGAGAAATATTTGCGCGAAAAGGGACAGTGCTTAGTCCCATGCGAATATGGAGGCGAGTATTAGCCTCATGCAAATTGAGAGGCAGGGATTAGCCTCATGCAGGTATGGAGGCAGGGATTAGCCTCATGGAGTTAAGGATTAGACTCATGCAAATAGGGAGGCAGGGATTAGCCTCATAAAGGTATGAAGGCAGGGGCTAGCCTCATGGAGTAATGGATTAGACTCATGCAAATAGGAAGGCAGGGATTAGCCTCATGCAAGATACGGAAGAAAGGATTAGCCTCATGCAAATGGGGAGGAACGGATTAGCCTCATGCAGGTATGAAGGCAGGGATTAGCCTCATCGAGTCAAGGATTAGATTCAGCGAATAGGGAGGTGGGGACTAGCCTCATGTAGGTATGGAGGCAAGTATTAGCCTCATCGAGTCAAGGATTAGACTCATGCAAATAGGGAGAAAAATATTAGCCTCATGCAAGATATGGAGGCAAGGATTAGCCTCATGCAAGTATGGGGGATAGGGCTTAGTCCCATGCAAAGAGCGAGTGGCAAATAAGAGTAGTATAGGTCTTAGCTGGAAATGTATTCGGTGTTCGATAGCCGGTCGGATAGTGAATTTGCTTTGTGTATATATGTTTGCGAGTGTTATCGTTACGTCAAATGTACTTGCATTCAAAGAAAACTGGTAAGTTTTGTAGGGGGGAGGTTGGTTCGTGCTTCTATCCGCTGGCCTTGCTTTGCTTCGTTCTGAAAGCCTTTCGAGTTCCCCTGGGTGACACCTAACTATTACAGAAATAATGTTTTCGAAAAATATGCAATTATTGATAAAAATAGAGTTATTTTGGAAATGTATTGATATATCTAATAATTTTGATGAACTAGTGACTATAACACGTCTCGAAGGCATTGCATCTCTCTTATGGAATTTTAAGGGTGCTCCTCAAAATTTTGCCCTAGTTTGGTAGATGATATTTGACTGTTTGCGGATGATGGACCTTGCTGAATCTTCTTCGGAATTTTGAGAATCCTTCTCCAAATTCTGGCCCAATTTCTTAACTGACTCTCTGGCATGCGATGGTGTTAGCTGGACTTGCTCCGGAATTTTGAGGGTCCTCCTCAAAATTCTGTCCCAATTTCTGAACTTGGGGGGGGGAATGAAAATTTATTATGATATGACCGAACCCATAAGGATGCCTACAAATCCCCTCTTAAATGGGAATCAGGTCAAGCGTAGTTCAATTACATCAGAAAAGAAATGTGAAATAATCTAGGCATAGTATCTCTTGACTGCATCTGAATTGATTGGTTTTGGCCAGATTTCTCCATCCATTTCTGCAAGTATGAGTGTTCCTCCTGTTAGTACCCTGTGAACCATGTATAGACCTTGCCAGTTGGGAGAGAATTTCCCTTTGGCTTCATATTGATGTGGGAAGATTTTCTTCAATACCAGCTGCCCTGGTGCGAACTGTCTTGGTTTGACTCTTTTGTTAAAAACTTTGGATATCTTGTTCTGATAAAGTTGACCATGACACACTGCATTCATTCTCTTTCCATAGATAAGGGCCAATTGTTCATAGCGACTCCTTATCCATTTTGCATCGCTGAGTTCAGCTTCTTGTATAATTCTTAAAGAAGGGATCTCCACCTCAGATGGGATGGCAGCTTCGGTATCATAAACTAACATGTATGGAGTTTCCCCGGTTGATGTGCGAACCATGGTGCGGTACCCTAACAGAGCAAAGGGTAACTTCCCATGCCACTGTTTGTGGTTCTCTACCATTTTCCTTAGTATCTTCGTGATGTTTTTGTTGGTGGTTTCTATGGCTTCATTCATCTGAGGTCTGTAGGCTGTGGAATTCTTATGCTTGATTTTGAAAGCTTTACACATAGCCTTCATCAGATCACTGTTAAGATTGACAGAATTATCAGTAATAATGGACTCGGGGACTCCGAATCGGCAGACGATACTTGACAAAATCTGCGATGACTTTCTTTGTTACAGGTTTGTACAATGCAGCCTCTACCCATTTTGTAAAGTAATCAATAGCTACCAGAATAAACTTGTGTCTGTTTGAAGCAGTGGGCTTAATCAGACCAATAACATCCATTCCCCAAGCGGCAAATGTCCAATGTGAGTTTGTTGCATTGAGCTCATTCGGTGGCACTTTTATCATATCGGCATGCACTTTCCATTGAAAGCATTTGGAGATATACTGAATGCAATCCGTCTCTATGGTCATCCAGATGTAACCTGCCTTGAGTATCTTCTTAGCTTAGACGAAACCATTCATGTGTAGGCCACAGGTCCTAGCATGCACATCCTCAAGTAGCTTGGAAGCTTCCTTTGCGTCAACACATCTTAATAAACCCAAATCAGGAGTTCTTCTGTACAAGTTCCCTCCACTATGGAAAAAGTAATTTGACAATCTCCGAAGCGTGCACTTCTGAGTGGGATTTGCATGCTTCGGGTATTCTCCTTTTGATAAGTATTCTTTGATGTCATGGAACCATGGTGTTTCGTCCACTTCATCCTCGACATGAGCACAATATGTCGGCTGATTATAGATCTTCACCGAAATGAGATCATGTAGTTTTTATCTGGATGTTGTACCATGGATGGCAAAGTAGCCAATGCATCGGTAAACTCATTCTGAATTCTAGGCACATGTCGGAATTGTATCTTTGTAAACCTCTTTCTCAATTCCCGCACATGGTGCAGATATGGCAGTATCTTGGAATTCTTGGTGGCCCACTCTCCTTGTACCTGGTGCACAAGCAAATCTGAATCACTGATTACCAACAGCTCCTGAATATTCATGTCGATTACCATATTGAGCCCTAGTATGTAGGCTTCATATCCCCCTATGTTGTTAGTGTAGGTAAATTTGAGTTTAGCAGATACCGGATAATGCTGACCTATTTCTGATACCAAAACTGCTCCAATGCCGACTCCTTTGAAATTTGTGGCTCCGTCAAAAAACATCCTCCAACCGTCATATGCTTCGGTAATGTCTTCTCCTACGAATGATATTTCTTTATCAGGAAAATATTTTTTCAAGGGTTCGTATTCTCCTCCCACCGAATTTTCAGCAAGGTGATATGCCAATGCTTGTCCTTTGACCGCCTTTTGAGTTATATAAACGATATCGAACTCACTCAGTAGTATCTGCCATTTAGCCAACTTCCCAGTAGGCATAGGTTTCTAAAATATATACTTCAGAGGATCCATCCTGGATATGAGGTATGTAGTGTAGGCACAGAAGTAATGCCTCAATTTCTGGGCTGTCCAGGTCAAAGCACAGCAAGTGTGTTCAAGCAGAGAATACTGTATTTCGTAAGGTGTGAACTTCTTACTCAAGTAGTATATGGCCTGCTCCTTTCTTCCTGTCTCGTCATGTTGTCCCAAAAGACATCCGAAGGCTCCATCTAATACAGATAAATAGAATAGTAAAGGTCGTCCTAGTTTTGGCGGGACCAGAAATGGCGGTGTGTGTTAGCACGTGATTTTTGCCTCACATGAATTACTCCAAAACAATTCTCAAAATTAGGTCTTTTTCTTTAATTATGTGTTATTCTAGGGTTTACTATGCAATTTTCCTGATTATTTGCACATTTTATGCATTTTTCTTTCTTATTAATGCATTGAAAATACAAAAAATATAGCATCTGCATTTAGAATTTAGTTTTATATTTTTACATTAATTAAGTAAATTGTTGTTTTACAAAAATAAAAATTTCACAAAAAATAATGTATTTGTGCATTATTAGTGTTTAATGTCAAATTTTGTGATTTATTTTCTTTTAATTTGGTGTTCAATTATTTGTGATAGGTATTATTTAAAGTTAATTAATCTTTTTTAAGTTAATTAAGTTTTTAAAAATTTAATTAGGATCTTAGCTTTAATTTTGGAAGAAAATAAAATGAAAATGACTAATGAAAGAGGGGGGAAATCAAAATTGGGCTAAAATCCCATTTAAATCCCAAGCCCAAACACAAATACACCTAATACCTAATAAAACCAGCCCAAAACCCAGGTCATACCCGGTCCGTTCAATTCAGGCCTCAAAGACGACTCAAACGACGTCGTTTCAGTGTCAACCAATCTCAACCTTCCATTCCTCACATCCAACGGCTAAGATACAACCCAGTACCCATTTAACCCGACCCTGAATCGACTCCCCTTAAACCCGATCCAGCCTCTAAGCCTAATAAACGATGCCGTTCAAATTAATCAAATAATCCAAGTCATTGATCTCGTTTGATCGAACGGCTTGGATCTAATTTCACCCCCAGTATATATTTTGCCAAACAGACCCCACCCCCCTCAGAACCTTCTCCCCCTCACCCATCTCTCTTCAGAGACCAAACATGCTCTGCCCCTTACCACCGTGCTCCGACCACCGGAAATCGCCTCACGGCGGTTCCGGTGGTCCAAACGACTCCATCTTTACACAACTGATTCCCCTCGACCACCCCGTTACGAATCACTAACCCTTATCCCTCGAATCCCAGCCGTTTGTTTCGAATATCAGATAGAAAATCGGACCAGAACCCTACTTCATCTAATTAATCCCAAACTCACACCACGGCACCCCCTGACCTCCTTCGTGCCCAAGATACCTTTGGCCTGGTTCGAATCTTGCTAGAACCATTCGAACCCCAAATGGAACCAAGACCCCTATAAAAACCAAACCTTGGTTTTGTCCGAAATTAAAGGAATTTGGGCGTCTAATCGACCTTAGTCGAAGTGTTCTCCGTTGAAAACACTCGATTAAGGTCCGTTCGACCTCAAAAAGTTCGAGTCAAGAGTTCGACCTGGGTTCGTCTAGTTTCTGTTTTGTTAAGGTATTTTTTTTTCTCCTTTCTTTCTTGTTCTATTTTTGTTACGATTAATTGTGTTTAGTTTAGTTATAATCCAGTTTTTGTTCATTGCTTCTTCTTCTTCTCCAATCAGACCTTTTTATTTGGTCGAGTCTGCTTCTGTTCATGGTCGAATATATGTTATTAGCCATGTAATTAGTTAGTTTATAAGTTCCCTGTTTTTGTCAATACCACTCGAATCACTTGTTGGTCTATTTATTCTGATTGTTTGTTGTTAACTGCTAAATGTTATAGCCTGTGTAGTAATCAATAAGCGTCGTCGATTAGTCTTTTAGGCTTGAATGTTATGTTAACATGATAATAGTTCAACCTTTGGTTCATACCAGTATGTTTACCATCCTGCATCTTGTATATACTTGAATTAGAGTTGTGTTTGCTCATTCCCTGTATTTGGTTTGACCTCCTGTTCTTTATAGTTGTTCGCATGAACCTCCTTCCTTGATTCATACTGCTTCAATTTTGGCTTATATTATTGAATCCCTGCTCAATCACTGGGTCTGAGTTTATTAGGATTGGTTCCCGATATGATCAACTCATTCCCTTTGATTGATGTCATGTTTGAAATGATCTGGTCTTCTGCTTTGAATCACTGTGTGAATTTGATAGTGGGAATTGGTTTATAGCTGTAGTAATTTAGTGATCAATTAGAAATTAGTTGTTAGGGTTACAACTTATAGAGTTTTAATAATAGATCAATGAAGCTTAGGGTAGGGCAGTAATACACAGGGGTTAAGGGGGTAATTTTCGGATTTAACAGGCCTGCAAGTGGACTAACTTAAGGGTCTATTCATTGGATAATAGATACCATTAGTTTAATATCAATGGAGAACATAACATGATAGTATGGGAGTTAATAGGAATACTATAATAACCCATAGTTTTGATTGAAACAATAGGGAACAAGGCATGCAAGTGTGGGGAACAAAATAATTTCAAACTAGAAGACATTAAGTAATAGGATTCAAAGGGGGATGGGCAGTTAGAATCTGATAGTTTCAAGGCAGAGATAGCAGGCCTATTTTTGGGTTATAAATAGAGTCATTTAAGACAGATTGAGGGCTGGTTTTTTGGGAGAAGAGAAATCAGTTTTCTTTCAGTTTTTTTTCAGAGAGTCTAAGCTGAATTTTTAACATTTAAGAGTTTAGTAATTTGAGAGCAAAAAAAACAGGCTGGTTTTTAATCCTAAAAGGTTCAGTGTTTGAGAGCTAAGAAACTGAAAAGTGAGGTCTTTTCTTTTACTGCTGAATATCAGAACTAGTACTGTTACTGTTTCATTGGTGTTGCTGGTTGGTATTTCTGGGGTTTCAATTGGTTTTTCCTGAGTTTGCTATTGGTTATTTGCTACTGTTTCATTGGGTGTTGCTGGAATTCTGCTGTTTTTTTTTAAATCTGTTACTGGGTTGTTCTGTTACTGTGTTGTTGGTTATTATTGTTGTTGTTTGCTACTGCTCTGCTGATCCTCCTCTTCTTCTTCTATTGTCTATTACCAGGTACACTTTCGAATCACACTGTGATGTAGCTGTGAGATGTAAAAGTGAAAAGAAAATGCTCGAGTAGTGGAGTACTTAGTGCATCTGTAATTTAGTAGATAAATAATAAGTTGTATAGTCTATCTTTATAACTCAATGAAGAATGTGGACTGTGGAGTTTGTATCTGATAAGGACTGTATTGGACCATTAATTTTCCTTTCTTAGTTGTAAATTTAGTAGTTTAATACCAACTTTAGTAGCATAGAATTAAAAATCAAACTTCCAAGTTAACTGTGCTTTTCCCGAATAGTTAAGCATGCCCATTATTGTCAAATTGTTTAGTTAAATAAGTGGGATAAGATGAAGATAGCATGAGTTTGTTCTATTGAACCTGCATGTTTAAACTTGTTAGTTTCACTAGCTATGAAGGTTTTAATATTGTCAACAATAGGTAGATAATGATTGTTGGCAGCCCATTTGCTCAAAAAGTTGAAATATTGGGTTTGGCTTCATCATGTAAAGCAATTGGCAATAGCCTGTGTATGTTAAATCAGACTCGAATCCGCTTCTGTGAGTTGAACGCTGAACTTGGCCTGAATAATGCATGAAATCTGGTCGTAGGAAACGGGCTCGATCACAAGACCATCCTTAAAAATCATACAACAGAGTTAAGTAACAATTGGTTGGGACCTTCATTTTGTGTTTAGAGACGAACTTAATAGAAAAAATATAGTCACTTTAGGATCGTCCTTTTAAAATAAACGAGATGAGCCTCGCCAAATAAAACGCACAGATTGTGGGGCCCTCACAAATGTATGTATTAGTTACTTAGAACTCGGGATCGGCCGCTTAGCGAACTTCACGGCCATTTCCCAAAATAACCACATGTTAGTCTCTTTAGGCGCGCACTTTAAATAACACTACCTTCTTAAACTCGGGTGCACATTTATGTGACCTAAATCCAAATCTCAACGGAGTCGAAATGTGTCGATAACCACGGGTACATTGATGTGACGTGGTTCGAGATACGTTCTCACAACGTTGCAATTCTCTGTTAAAATAATAATAATAATAATAATAATAATAATAATAATAATAATAATAATAATAATAATAATAATAATAATAATAATAATAAAAATCGGTAAAGAGTTAAAACTTGCATATAAGCTCATAATTGTTAAAATCAGATAAATAAGCCGAATGTGATAGTTGAGTGACCGTGCTAGAACCACGGAACTCGGGAATGCCTAACACCTTCTCCCGGGTTAACAGAATTCCTTATCCGGATTTCTGGTTCGCGGATTGTAATACAGAGTCATTTTTTTCCTCGATTCGGGATTAAACTGGTGACTTGGGACACCCTAAATCTCCCAAGTCACGACTCTGAAATAAATAAACAAATCATGTTTCGATTGTCCTTTAATTGGAAAAACTCCCTCTGCGCCCCTACGGGCGCGGGTAAAAAGGAGGTGTGACAGTGTGGACAGGTACTTCTTGATTTTGTCAAAAGCTTTTTGACAATCCTCGGTCCAACTTGTTTCAGCATCCTTTCTTATCATCTTGAAGATGGGTTCACATATGACTGTGGACTGTGCTATGAAGCAACTGATATAGTTGAGACGCCCTAAGAAGCTCATCACATCCTTTTTGCTCTTAGGTGGTGGTAACTCCTGAATAGCTTTGACTTTAGACGGATCCAATTCGATCCCTCGACGACTGACGATGAATCACAATAACTTTCATGCGGTAACCCCGAATGCACACTTTGCGGGGTTCAATTTCAAATTGTACATCCTTAGCCTGTCGAAGAACTTCCTCAAGTCTGCTTTGTGATCTGCGATCCTCTTGGATTTGATAATGACATCGTCCACATACACCTCTATTTCTTTGTGTATCATATCATGGAAGATGGTTGTTATGGCTCTCATGTAAGTGGTCGCAACATTCTTCAGACCAAATAGCATCATCTTGTAACAATATACACCTCATGGTGTAATGAAAGTTGTCTTCTCTGCATCTTCTTCATCCATCCAAATCTGGTGATAGCCTGCGAAGCAATCTACAAAGGAATGGAGTTCATGCTTGGTGCAATTATTGATCAGGATGTGTATATTTGGTAGTGGAAAATAGTCATTAGGACTTGATCTGTTTAAATCCCGATAGTTCAACACATACTCTGACCTTCCCATCCTTCTTCGGTACTGGCACAATGTTAGCTAACCAGGTTGGGTACTCAACCACCCTGAGAACTTTGGCTTTGATCTGCTTGGTAACTCCCTCCTTGATTTTCAGGCTCATGTCTGGTTTGAACTTTCAGAGTTTCTGCTTGACTGGCAGACACATGGGATTAGTAGGCAACTTGTGAGCCACTATAGACGTGCTCAAACCACTCATGTCATCATACGACCATGCGAAGATGTCCTCATATTCTTTTAGGAAACGAATGTACTCTTCCTTCTCTATTGGTGAAAAGTGAATGCTGATGCGAGTCTCCTTGACGTTCTCGGTGTCTCCCAAATTTACTGCTTCTGTTTCGTCCAGGTTGGACTTAGGCTTATTCTCAGATGCGCCCCTTTTTTCCCTCCGTGGAGAGACATCCGGGTTTCGACATTCATGGGAAGTAATAACTCATTTCCTTTTGGGAATTGGGTATTTGAAGAGTCACCACCTAACGAGTTGTGGTGCGTTAGGGCACCTAGAGTGCTTAACTCTTGGATCGGTTTGCATTACCAGAGATTATGGTAAGGGCTCGAAATTACCTCAAGGGGAAGGTGTTAGGCACCCCTCTTGGTTCACAACTGTGGGTCCCGGTCGAACTTATATTCACGAATTAGTCTATTACAAATAAATAGTTGAATCAAATAGGTTGCAAGAAAAGCACGTTGGATAACTCAAATAATAAGATAAAGATGTTGAACAAGTTGTGTAAAACAAAGTTTTAAACAAAAAAAAATTTAGGAAAGGAGGAATCTAAGGCTGGTTAGCCTATAGGATCACCCCACACAATGTCCGGTAAACACTCCTCAATGAGGGGATACACGTGACATTAGTGCGTAGTCATCATATCCCATATCTACCATTAACATCCCCTTAGTGGTCATTTAAATCGAGTGTTAGTCAGCGACCTCTATTGTGTGATGTTACCCGGCCTTTCTTAATGGTTCTGGAGGGATTTAGAACCTCTACCTATAAGTGGTTCTAGACAGACCCCTAAGGTTTTAAAGGTAAAAATACTAAGGCGACAGGCAAGAACAATTAAAATTTTAGCACATAAGATAAAAGGGAGCAATTAGAGGCTCAGGTTTACCTCCTCAAACAATACACATAAGTAGCACGACTCAAGCATAAATAAGGGCCTTTTGTTAAACAGTATCCTAAGGCATGATGTCTAAGTAAATATACAGAGGACAGGCAGTTTTGTTTTATGAATTCAAAAGTAATGACCCTAGCAGTTGCCTACTGATTTTTTAAAACCCGTTAAACCACAACAACTCTAAATTAAAGAAACAGTCTCAGAGTTGCAAGATTTGAAAACGTCCTATAGGCTTGCCTATACATGGAATACTAATGACTACATGTTATATAGTGAAACAAGTTAGATTTTTAAAACAGAATCTTTAATCCCTGTAGACATGCTGTCTAATGATAGATTAAGGCAGTTTTGAAAGAACTCATTTCAAGAAAAATAAACCCTTAATTAAACCAGTTTCAAAGTGAGCCAATCGTTAACCAGATTGATTTATTTAAACTAAACGTAGGTGAGATCTATAGGCAGAATTTCTGGTGTTGTTCTCTATAGGCATGATATCTAGTTGTTTAATACTGATTTTAGAAACTTGCAGGTATGAAAATAAAAAAACACATGTAAACACTTGTTATAACAGAAGTTGGATTTAGATTATATCCTATAGGCATGGCATCTACTTGTGAAATTGATTTTAAGACCTATAAACATGATTTCTATTATGGAATCACTTGATACCTATAGGCATGATTTCTAATATGGTAAGGCAAACATAGCAAAAATGTAAAGTCCTATAGGCATGATTTCTAACATAGTAAAGCAAACATAGCAAAAATGTAAAGTCCTATAGGCATGGTTTCTACCCGTGTTACCCCACAAATATGTAACTACCCACCCTTTTCACTAGTTATCCCAATATTTGTTTACAAATTATTTGCATACCATATGAATGAATTACATACGTAGATAAGAAAATAAGAAGTTATTCTAGAGGGAGCCTACAGATAGGCCCAGATTTCCAAAGCCTCCAATAGCCGCAAATGCCCAAATTCCATAGACAATTTCATAGTCTAGTTGCATCAAAGTTCCCTAAGGATCTCAAGGATCCAGGTAGTGCTTACACCTAGACTTGGTAACCAAATTGAGTAAGTGCAGTGTGGAATGGCTAGCCTCAGTATGCGAGAGTTTAGAGGGTTGTCAAGAGGATCCCAAGGCAGTACACACACTGGAGGGGGCAGGACCTATTGACTTAGGAGTAGAGTGAAAATGCTTGACACAATTTTAAAGGTTTTAGTGGGAAAACTTATTAAAAGAGATTTGCTGGAAAGGTTTGTGGAGTAAAAGAGGGAGTCATGCAGTAAAACAACTTTGAAAAAAGAGAGTTACATGAATAAACAATAGCAGATCAAACAGGTAGTCCAAAACCACATCAACAATACTCAGAGGACCAAAACAGAAGGAAAAAAACTACATACAGGGGTGATGGGGATTTGGGATACATAGAACACATGATTGTAAACACATAACAGACAATGGTATTAGGAATTGGTATAGACATGCTCGGACACAACTGATCTGACATAGTCACAGAACCAGCAAGGGTTCAGTATAGGATCCACATGGTTTAAGATCAATCCCAGAACCATACAAGTTTAGGAGTGCAGACTACATAGGGGGTAACATGTTCATACTGATCCTAAGAAAGGGGAGTACATAACATGTTAATTATGTAATTATATTAACTGCAAGTTTCACAGCAAAACCATAAGTAAAAGCAAACTAGAAACGGGATGAACTGAAGCAATAAAAGAACCATATTATTTTGGAACTTTAATTGAAATTAGAACATACTAGTAAAGAAGACAGTAAGCAAAAGTGAAAGAGTAGGAGAGCATAATAGTTAGCTTTGGCTTGCAGAATAATAGCAAGTAGCACGAAAGAGAGAGCAGGAAGTTTAAGTGTGAGAGAGAGAGCTTTTGAACCAAAGTGTCCGTGTCTTTGTGTTAATGAGAGAGCGTGTATATATAGTAGTTCGAAATTAGGTAAAATAAGGCAAGAATCATAGTAGCATAGTAATTATGGAACCAAATATTAATCAGAATCAACACACTGCAAGTACCCATTTAATTAAGGGGGTAATCAACCAACGGTAATAGGCAAAAATGATTAAGGAAAGAAATCAAGTAGAGTATAAGGTATAAAATAGACAATTAGGGGTAAGTACATAGGGGTTTAATTAAGAAAACAACTAATGAAGAATCAGTAAAGTACTCGGTTAACCAAATAAGGTAATAAAACAAAATGAAGTTGCAGAATATGGAAATAATCGAAAATCGGCACATAGTAAATCAGGGAAGGGAGATCACACCGGAGTAGCTAAGAACAGACAAGTGACGAACCCTAGGTGTAAGTCAGCATGGCCCTGGGACCTTGAAGACCTTAGAGAAGGCAAGCATAGCATTAGAGGAGCCATTGGAGGCTTAGGAGTAGAAGGGAGATCACCGGAGAAGACCGGAGAAGAAGGTCGGCGGTTGAAGGAGCTAGGGTTAGGTTGAGTGGTTGAGAGAGGAGAGGGGATGAGAGAATATACAGTCGGCGGTCTCTGAATAATGAGCTTGGGCTCGGGGTCGTTTGGAATTAAAAATGGTAAGAACGGACGACGGTCGTTGATCTCTTAGATCAACGGCCAGGATTTAATATGGCTTTGGGTCGGGTAGGCGGGTTCATGGTTTGGATCGGGTATTTTTAATATAAAATTGGGTTGGGGTTGGGTTTAAATTGGGCTACAGTTGAAATGCAAATCTGGCTATATTTTAAATAGCCAATTTTTCCTATATAATTTATAATAAATAATAAATCATTTTTGGAAAATAATTTTGTGTACTAAAATGATTTAAAATATATATTTAACATTTTAAAAATATAGAAGATCAATTTTACTCATATAAACATAATTGTACATTAATGGGGCTAATATTGCAATTATATGCAATTTAGCTTTAAAAATACAAAATGCAATTACAAAAATGCATAAAAAATATTTTAATCATATTTTGGCATAAATATAGAAATTCAATGACTAAATCACCACAACAATAATTTGAGGGATAATTATTGGGGATTTTATGAATAAAAGGGAAGGAAATAAATCAATTTAAATCCTTAAAATTATGGAAAAAACTATAAAAACCTTGTGCATGCTTATATATGTATATATATGCTATTTTTGAAGGTATTTAGGTACATAAAAATATAGAGAAAAATTGGGTATCAACAGTGATGCATCTCGTATTGGACTTGGCGAGGTATTGATGCAGGGTGGCAAGGTAATTGCATATGCTTCACGGCAGCTAAAGATTCACGAGAAGAATTATCCTGTTCATGACTTGGAGCTGTCAGCCATTGTCCACGTGCTGAAGATTTGGAGGCACTATCTATATGGCGTGTCGTGCAAGGTATTCACGGATCATAAGAGTTTGCAGTATTTGTTCAAGAAAAAAGAAGCTCAATTTGAGGTAGAGAAGGTCGTTGGAACCATTAAAAGACTATGATATCACCATCTTGTATCATCTTCGTAAGGCCAATATAGTGGCCGATACTTTGAGTAGGAAGTCAGCTAGTATGGGCAGTCTTGTGTACATTCCAGTCGGTGAGAGGCCGTTTGCATTAGATGTTCAGGACTTAGCCAATCATTTTGTGAGGTTGGATGTTTCTAAGCCTAGTCGTGTTTTAGCTTGCACAGTCTCTCGGTCTTCCTTGTTTGAGTGTATCAGGGAGCGCAGTATGATGACCCTCATTTGCTTGTCCTTAGGGATACAGTGTGGCACAGTGATGCCAAGCAGTTTACGGTTGGATATGATGGAGTTTTGAGGATGCAGATTCGTGTTTGTGTGCCTAATGTGGATGGACTTCGTGAGTTGATTCTAGATAAGGCTCACAGTTCCCAATATTTTATTCATTCGGGCGCCACCAAGATGTATCAGGACTTGCGGCAGCATTATTGGTGGAGGAGGATGAAGAATGATATTATTGCATGTGTAGCTCAGTGTCTAAATTGTCAGCAAGTAAAGTACGAGAATTAGAGACCTGGAGGTTTGCTTCAGAAGATAGAGATTTCTTAGTGGAAGTGGGAGCATCACTATGAATTTCGTTGTTGGACTCCCACGGACTCAGAGGAAGTTCGATGCAGTTTGGGTTATTGTAGATAGACTGACCAAGTCAGCGTATTTCATTCCTGTGGCAGTTTTCTATTCTTCGGAGTGGTTGGTAGAGATTTATATTCGTAAAATCGTTCGTCTTCACGGTGTTCCCGTGTCTATCACTTATGATTGAGGTACGCAGTTTACCTCACACTTCTGGAGGGCAGTAGAGCGTGAGTTGGGTACGCAAGTCGAGTTGAGCACAGAATTTCATTCTCAAACGGATGGACAGTCTGAGCATACTATTAAGATCAAGGAGGAAATGCTTTGTGCCTGTGTTATTAACTTTGGAGGTTCTTGGGATCAGTTCTTGCCATTAGCAGAGTTTGCCTACAATAACAGCTACCAGACGAGCATCCAGATGGCTCCCTATGAGGCATTATATGGTAGATGGTGTCGATCGCTGGTTGGATGGTTTGAGCCGGGGGAGGCTCGGTTATTGGGTAAAGATTTGGTAGAGGATGCCTTGCATAAGGTTAAGATCATCCAGGATAGACTTCGTACAGCTCAGTCCAGGCAAAAGAGTTATGCCGATCGTAAGTTCCATGATATGGCATTCATGGTCGGAGAAAGAGTGTTGCTTCGGATATCGCCTATGAAGGGTGTAATGAGGTTTTGAAAGAAGAGAAGTTAAGCCCTAGGTATATCGGGCCATTTGAAATCCTTGAGCAAGTGGGAAAGGTGGCCTAGAGACTTGCATCTCCACCAGGCTTATCAGCGGTACATCCAGTATTCCAAGTGTCCATACTTCAGAAGTATCACGGCGATCCATCCCAGGTGTTAGATTTCAACACTGTCAAGTTGGACAAGGATTTGACCTACGAGGAGGAGTAGGTAGCTATTCTAGACCGGCAGGTTCGTTAGTTGAGATCGAAGAGTTATCCTTCGGTTTGAGTGTAGTGGAGAGGTCAGCCTATTTAGGAAACTACTAAGGAGTCCGAGTCTGATATGCGAAGCAGATATCCCCACCTTTTCACCAGCTCAAGTACATTTCTATATCCGTTCGAGGACGAACGCTTGTTTTAGATATGGAGATGTGATGACCCAAAAGGTCATCTTATGTTTTAGAACTTGATTTCATGTTTCGAAGTCTTTAAAACCTCATTTTATTTCTCCTCAATTTGCATGTGCAGTTCGGGCGTGTTTCTGGAAAGCTTTTATGTTGAAAGTTGATAAAAATAATAATTTTTGCCTTTAAAAGTTGATTTAGTTGACTTCGGTCAACGTTTTGAGTAAACGGACCCAGACTCGTATTTTGACAGTCCTGGTAGGTCCGCATCGAAATATGGGACCAGGGCGTATACTCAAAATTGAATTTCGAGGTTCCTAGCTCGAGAAATAAATTTTTGATGAACATTGAAAGACTGAAAATTAAATGGTTTTAAGAATTTAGTTAATGTTTTATCTTGTTGGTATCAGGATCGTATTTTAGTTTCAGAGCCCGGTACAGGTCCAAAATAATATTTATACCTTATCTGTGGAATTTGAAGAGAAACGAAATTGATTTGACGTGATTCAGACGTCCGGTTGTGAAAATAAGAATTTCAAAGTGTTCTTAAGAATCTCATATGCTTTGGTGTTAAATTCATAGTTCTAGGTATTATTTTGGCGATTTGTTCACGCGAGCAAGTTCGTATGATGTTTTAAGACTTGTGTGCATGTTTGGTTTGGAGCTCCAAGGCCTCGGGTGAGCTTCGGATAGGCTACAGAATGTTTTGAACTTAGAAAATTTCGGCTGGCATGCTTTAGGTCTGCAGACTTCGCAAATGCAAGCCTCGCATTTGCGAAGAGTTCATCGCAATTGTGAGCAATTGGGCTGGGGGTGGACTTCGCATTTGCGAAGATTAGGATCGCAATTGCGATCACCTAAGGTTGCATTTGCGAACAATAGTTAGCATTTGCGCAGGCAGCATAAATTCGAGGAGTTCGCATTTGCGAAGCTTCTCTCGCATTTGCGAGCTTCGCAATTGCGAAGCTCAGGTTGCAAATGCGACATCTGCAGCTGTTCAAAATGTAACTTAGACGGGATTTTCTCCCATTTTCCACATTTCAAATCCTAGAACTGTAGAGTCGATTCCCCCAAGACCAATTCTTCCCTAAAACTTTGGTAAGTGATCCTAATCTACTTTCTTTCAATTTCCCATCATATTTCATGAATTTTCAACCAAAAATCTAGGATTTCCATAGTAGAAATTGGGGGTTTGTGTAGAATTAAGAATTTTTGTAAATTGGGGATATAGACCTGGATTTGGGGTCGGATTCCGAAATTAATTACATATTCGGGCTTGGGGGTGAATGGGTTTTTGTCCGAACCTCAAGTTTTGACCAAGCGGGTCTGGAATCAATTTTAGACTTTTTGCGGAAAACATTGAAAAACCTAAATTTATGTATTGAAATTGATTATTTAGCAATATTTAATGTTATTAAGTTAATTATGGCTAGATACGAGTGGTGTGGAGGTAGAATCTATAGAAAAAGTGGTAGTTGAGTAGTGAGTGGCCTGTGGATCGAGGTAAGTGTTGTGTCTAACTTTGACTCGAGGGATTAGAAATCCTTGACTTAATTGCTATGTGAAAATCCATGTGAGTGGCATATAGGTGAGGTGGCGAGTACCTATACGCCGCCAATTTATCTGTTTTGCCTATTTTTTTCCCGTTCTCATTATATTGTCTTCCTTGCCTTAACTCCTACATACTTTACCGGTATTTATATGCTTAATTGCCACTTGCGAGACATTGTTTTTCATTATTGAAGATATTAGATACCCTGTAGTTTTATTGTCTCATATTATTGGCTTAAGCTGGTTTATCGGTGTTTTATGGTACAGTTTGGATTGGTTTCGCTGAGTAATATTATTTGTGTGACGTTTCAATATGTACAAGCTTTCCGTTTGCTTTGGTTTGAGGTTTAAATATTGTGAAGACTTTTGAGTTAAATTGTGAAATTTCTGTACTTATTGAGTAATTGATGCTGATATGGTGGGACCGGGTTGCGCGTCGCAACAGGAGGAATAAGGGTAATATATTGAGGAAAAAATAAGGGTGAAATGCTATTATACGGTGGAATCGGGTTGCACACCACAACATGAGGAATAAAGATGATATATTGAGGAGGAATAAGGGTGGAATGCTATTATATGGTGAGATCGGGTTGCACGCCGCAACAGGAGGAATAAGAGTAGATTGATATGGAGTAATAAGGGTGAATACTCATATTGATATTGATATATGGTAGGATCGGTATGTGCACCGCATCATTTTATATGTTTATGTATTTTTCTTCTATTGTGTAAGTTATTTGTTAGCTTTGCATTTCGCTTAAGGATTGGTTATAGCTGGATACTAATAAGACACTTGAGTTCTATATTCATTCCTTGCAAGTTGCTGCTTATTTTGTCATGTTCTTCTTTCTGCTTTTATTATACACTGTATGCAAGTGATATTGTAATTGCCTCGCCGTAGCCTCCTCACTACGTCGTCGAGGTTAGGCTTGGCACTTACCATTTTATGGGGTCGGTTGTACTGATACTGCACGTTGTACCTTCTGTGCAGATTTCAGACCAGGTAGTGGCTGATTGAGAGGTTGGCTTCAGGTTACATAGTTTGGAGACCCAAGGTAGTCATGTTGGCGTCCGCAAGCCTTGGCATCCCCTTCTACATCTCTATAGTATTGTTTTCTTTATTTCCAAAACAGTTGTAATTTCTTTCAGACTGATGTTTGTAGAAAATCATAGTGTGTTCGTGGATTGTGACACCGAATTCTGGGTAGTAATAGCAATAGTATTGGTTATAATATATAAACAAAAGATTGTTTATTTACTTCCGCAATTATTTCTACTTGTTTTAACTTGTTTACTTTTAATCATTGAAACATAAAGAAAATTGGTTAATAATACTCTAACGTTGGCTTGCCTAGCAAGTTTGATGTTAGGCGTCATCACGGTCCCGATAGTGAAAATTTCGGGTCGTGAGAGGTGTATAAAAGGTGGGCTTAACAATGGGCCCTCCCCCACCCCTACCCCGACAAACCCCCTCAAAAAAAATTACTTTTTTGTATTTTAAATTTTTTGTTTTTCTGCACTACCCCACTGACCCACCCAACTCCCCTTTTTTCTATTTTTTATTTTTTTGATTTTTTGCACCCCCACCCACCCCATGCAAAAAAAAAAATTTAACTTACACATTTTAAATACTAATTTATCATTTAAGAACATATATAGTATTTATTTACCTTTTATACGCGGGAAGGGGGGCTTAGGGTGGGTGGATAGTGTAGAAAAATAAAAAAAAACGGAAAATTAAAAATTAAAAATACAAATAAAAAAGTAAAAAAAAAATTAAGGGGGTTTGCGGGAGGTGTGGTGGGTGGGTGGTGCAGAAAATGAAAAAATAGAAAACAGAAAATTAAAAATACAAAAAAAGTATTAAAAATTTGAGGGGGTTTGCGGGGGAGAGGGGTGTTTATGATGAGTGGGTGATGCAGAAAAATAAAAAAACAGAATATTAAAAATACAAAAAATAAAAGTAAATTTGGGGTAACTAAGTAAATTTCTAGATAAGTTGGGTTAAAATCCCTTTGTTTTGGGTGAATTTCATGGGTTGTATTTGGGTTACTTAGTGGGTCAGAACGGCCTATAAAAAATAATGGGTTAACTTGGACTCAGCTCAAATAGATCCATGAGCTAAAATGTTTGTAGCTCAACCTATTAATCTCCTGGTGGATTGGATGGGTTTGGGCTCAAATTGTCACCCTACACATCATAGGCGAATACAAAATTTAAGGTTTATGAGATCAACCTTTAAAATTTTAGCATTAAACTCAATATATTTTTTAAGCTATGAGTTCATATCTATTATCTATTATTATTTTTAGATACTCTTTACACATAAGTTTATAATTCTCGTCAAAAGTACAAGTAAAAAATTCTAGTAAAGACTCTTCTCTCTTCCATTCTCAGTTAGGGCAATAGTGAATCTTCTCTGTATAACCTATAGGCAGGGGCGGATGCAACATATAATTGCCGAGTTCAAGTGAACCTAGTATTTTTTATGCAGAGCATAAATTTATTTATAAAAATCACTAAAATTGCAATGATTAGTAGATATGAACCCATAATTTTAATATATATTGGGTTCAATGTTAAAAATTTTGAATGTTGAACCCATAAAATTAAAATTTTAAATCCACCTTCGCCCGTAGGTCACGAGTTCGAGCCGTGTAAATAGTAATTCATATTTGTATTAGAGTAGACTATCTACATCACATCTTTAGAGTACGGCTCTTCCTCAAATTCTACATGAACACAAAATATTTTGTGCACCGAACTGGAACTACTAAAGAAAAAGAGAAGCATTTGATATGATGGTTTCTAGGAGGAGATGAAACCAAACTAGTAGAACAAGATAAGCCTGGATCAAGAGCAGGGCAGTAGCTAAGCTGACAAAAACTTTAAATTCATTTAACCTTGAAAAAAGTGTCCTTCCTTTTCATCATCATCATCATCTATCTTGTGCCCCTTTGGCTTTAACCACAAAGCTATAGGACCACACTCAAAATTGTACCATACACTATGTGTGCAGACTGTTGAAATCTACTCCATAAACAAGAATGCTTCTCCTGCTAAACACCACAAATGCACTGCCACATCCTAACTAACAAAGCGCCTCTTGTTTTCTTGTATTCGTATTGAGATTCGACTAAATTCAAACTCGCATATTAAAATCTCACATTGGAATATAAAGTGAGTGCTCCGTAATAAAGGCGATTCTATATATAGGACCTCTGATTAAGAATGAAACAAATACTTATAAAGCACGCGAAGCTATGCCCTCTTCCTCGTCACCCCCTACTTCCAACTCTCCAAAACCTCCCTCTATTTTGCTTCTCTAACATTAAGTGTTCAAAAATTTACTGGCCCATTAATCCGAGTTCGTATTGTGTATGTTCATTAAGGGAATATAAGCGTTTTCTATCAATAAGTTATTTATTCTCAAGTCGGTAAGTAACAACAAATTCAGTATAATTTCATATGTGGGATCTAGGAAGAATAATGTGTACGTAATTCTTAATCCTACCTAGTGAAGATAAAGAGGTTATTTTGACCGACCTTCGACTCAGGGAATTCTCAATTGAAATAAGACTGCAAAGTAACCACAAGCAAAAGATATTTAAAATTTTTAATGCTGACTAAACCAAAAGTAGGGTTAACAGTTTTTTGATTCATTCATTTCTTTAGCAGAAAAGTGAAGTTCGTACTTTTTGGAGCTTTATTTGGTCTGCTTTGCTAACTAGAAAGTAAAAAAACTATAGTTGCTAGAGCTAGAAAAATGAACAGTTACTAGTTACCTTTAATATCTTGGCATTTGGTTCAATTGCTCAAGGTGAAGGTACCATTCATAAGCAGACCCAGAATTTAGAGAAAGCGGGGGTATATTTAGGGCCCGTTTGGCCATAAATTTTGCCAAAATAAATTTAGGTTTTATTTGTCAAACACATATTTGGCCATAGATTTTGCTTATATTTTGGCAAAATCCCAAAACCAGCTCAATAGCTGGTTTTGGGCCAAAATATCACTATTATATTTTTAAAAAATTGCCCCAAACTTTTTATATTTTATAAAAGAGCCCACCATTTATTATTTTGTAACAATGTTGTTTCGTCTTCTCGGTCATCTGATAGTGTATCATATAGTTCATTATAAAAATGATAATTTTGTATCAAATTTATTTATGTTCAAGACTATGGTTTGCATTAATATAATGAATGTTATTAATAATGGTATTCTTGGGTATTTGTGATAGTTTTTAGAACTTATGGGTATAAGTCATGTTTCATGTTTTTCCAAAATAAATTTGGGAAATATGTTTTGAAAACTGATGTCCAAACGCATTTTCATATTCAAACCACCCAAATTAGATTTTTCAAAACAAATTTGGGAATCTATTGCCAAACGTTAACTTACATTCAACCAAAATTTGCATTGTATATAAAATATCACTACTAATATATCATTATTTGTTAAAGACAAATAAATGTATTCATGAAATTTTTACCGAAGATTAAAAAGTGTTGGTGACCCCTCATTCTATAACATAGGTCTGCCTATGTTATATTGTCTCCTCCACCACTACAATTAGTTATATTCCATAACTAATTTTATGTTAAATGTATTCATGAAATTTAGCTCAGTAATATTGTCTCCTCCACCACTACTATTACCGTCGAATAAATAAAATTCAACTAATATTGTAAAAGTTGTGAAAATTTTGTATATTTTCCATTGTTCCTTGAAAATTAGTCTTCCTATAGTCGCGATTTATTTCTAAATTTTCTCTAATACACATGTTATGCCTCAATTTGCTAGGTGTTAAAACGGTAAACTTGTCTCCATGTGACTTATAGGTTACGGGTTCGAGCCGTGGAAGCAGCCACTAATACTTGCATTATGATAAATTGTCTATATCACACCTTTAGAGGTGAGGCTTTTCCCCGAACCAGCATAAATATGACATATTTTGTACATCTGCCTCTAGTGTGCTTCACTCATTGAAAAAGGGAAAACCATAACATTTGAATGAAGACTAATAAGTAAACAGAATGGAATTTTGTCTATATAGAACAGAGGGTCAAATATGTACATTCATTCATATATTAAAAGACAAAAGCAAAATGTGGGGAATACATATCAAGAAAGAACTCAAAGGTAAAAGGTTGATTACTGTTGACAATGTCATCTTTTTCTAAAATCCATATTCCTTTTTTCAGGGCCAAAAGTTCAATAGAAAAATAACCATAAATAGTTCAACTAGAAAACTTCTCCAAATCCCATCATCATTCAAAGCTGCCATTGAATGAGAATTCTGAATCACATTCTCATTTACCAACTTGGACTTTGCAAGATTAGCCCCTTTTACAAAGTTGACCTCTTGCTCACATGGTTTTACCCCAAATGGAACATTTCTTGTTGACATCAAACTAAAAGGGTAACAAAGATTTGGATTTCCCCATGCACCAAATCTCCTTCCCATTTTCCCATAAAAAAACTCAGAGAATTGAAGTTCACCTGTCAAATTATTACCATATAAGTAAATAGCACTTACATTGGCCAGATTTGCAAGACTTTTTGGTACATACCCTTTAAGCTTATTATCATTAAGACCCAAAAATCTTAGCCTTTTTAGGTCTGCTATAGACTCTGGAATTCCACCTGTCAACTTCATATTGGACAGATCCAAAACTGTTAACTTTCTCAAGTTATGCCAATCAAGAATCTCCAAATCTCCACCTATTGAATTCTTTGACAAGACTAACTCTTCCAAAAATGTCATTTCTTGAATTGACTTAGTCAATCCACCTGATAATTTGTTGTTACTAAGGTCCAAAAGTGTCAAATTCTTCAATTTTGCTACCTCTTCTGGGATTTTACCTTCTAATTTATTGTTACTCAAATCAAGCTTCAAAAGTGAAACCAACCCTCCAAATAATGTTGAAGGTAAAAAACCAGATAGTGAATTTCTACTTAAATCACATATCAAAAGTTGACTGAACCCTCCAAAACTATCTGGAATTTTACCATTTAGCTTATTTCCAGCAATAACTAACCTTCTCAAATTCACTAAATTCCCAAGATTTGTAGGCAATTCACCGGATAATCCATTTTCTACTAGTACTAAAGATCGCAGCTTTTTTAACCTTCCAAATGTTGTGGGAATTTGTCCAATTAGACCAGGATTTGACCGAAATTCGAGTGACTCTAAGGTATTAGCAAGAAATTCCCAGCTCTCTATAGGGATTGAAATCGGATGGTGATGTCGCGAAACGAAACAATTGAAGAAAGAGAGGGATTTGAGGTGCTTTAGTGTGAATAAATTGGGACTAAACTCCACATTTGGTGCACAATTAAGGGAATTATCATGTATAGGTCCAATGTTTAAGTCAGTAACATACCAAAAACCATCAAACAAGTCACATGATACACCCTGCACAGAAAGTAAAATAAAACGGTCATGTCATTTACTTTTATATGTAAGAGATTTAAAACGATCATTTTTTTTAAATTATAAATTGTAAAGGAGCATAATATACAAATAGCACAAGATTTTTGAACTTAGATTAATATATCAACTAACGGAGAAAAATAATTTAAATAATAAGCTCTGACCAGCCTTGTGTTACATTTGGATTTTCAAACATATTCTTTCTCTGTTGGTCTGACAAAATGCTAAAACAAAACAAGGCAAGAATGTACTGGTCATTATGAAGTTGGTTCATCAAAAAAAATTCATGGCCCTCATTCCAAGTACAATTATTCTGAAAAAATAATGATTAAATGAACAACTTAATTCAATTTCTTGAGTACTATCTATCATATGGTAATTTCAGAAAAAAAAGATTCACTTCATGCTTTTGAACAATATTTACAATCACAAGCCATTTCTAGTCATGTATACCACAAAATAATAAAGGATAAATTACTTAGTTTCCTTTCCCCTTTAGATATATTGGGAGCTTCACATCAGAAAAGATAGAACCTTATGAACAATTTTTTATTTTTTTGACTTTCCGTATATAAAGAGTTTAATAACATGGTATCTAAGACTCAAAAAGTTAGGTTCTTTTTGCCTTTTTCTCTTTCTTTTATTTATCGGATCAACAATAAAGTTGTCTCTGTGTGACCTATAGGTCACGAATTCGAGCCATGTTTATATCAGGGTAGGCTGCCTACATCATATTCCTTGGATACGGCGCTTACCGGACCCTACATCAATACGGGATGATTCATGCACCGGACTGTACCTATCCTTTTCCAAAGAATCCATAGGCAAAAAGCAACTAAAACGAGACATCTTAATTTATTTATTTATTTTGTAGCACATAAGAAAAGGTAAGTGTAGAAGGAAAAACCTGTATAGGAGTCCAACCACAAGGATCTGGATAAAGATCTGAACCATTCCACCATTTACCAACAAATCCTTGAATAGCAGAGTAAAGAGCATTTATCTCATTTTTCTCCATTGGAGCTGCCATATTTTCACTATCACCATTGCACCACACACCAAAATGAAGAAGCAACAACAAACCAAACACAAACAAACTCAAATTCTTGAAACCCCTCATCACTCTTTTTGAACCAAGAATTCTTGAAAATGAGCTAACCAAAATCTTGAAAGCAAAAAAGGCAACTTTGTCAACAACCTTTGTAGTCCATGCAACAAAGTACTTAATTAATATAACTGTGAAGTGATATTAAAATGATGGATTTTCATTGAAAGTTGTTGTACTTTTTAAGAGAGTGAAAATCTTAAGAAATCCAATCAAACAAGGAAATGGAGGGAACAAAGAAGTAAAGTAAGAAGGTGGTTGTTAAAAATGTATATAGAAAGCTAAGGTAGAAAAAGGAAGAGTAGAGTGGCAGAGAAAGACAGAAAAGAGCAGAGGACATAACACATAAGTCTAGGATGTCTTTGCAACTAAAAGCTATAGAGAGAGCACAGTTCTCAATGTTTCACTATAAAGCAATTATGGTAATGTCAATAATAAGAACTGAACAGCTGTTATGGTTTCAAAGCTTTGACAAGTTATGTTCCGGAGTAGTTATATTGAGATTAGTTATTCAATACAATATTATTTTTTATTGGTTATTTGGTATCAGTGGTGGAGCCACCTTATCCAAAGGAGTGCCAACTGACACCCCTTGGTCCGGAAAATCATACTGTGTAGTTCGGTAATTTTTATTTTATATGTATATATTACTATATATTGATTCCTCTTGACTTCGTTGTGTGTTTAGTTCTTTATATTTTGATACCCCTTAGTGAAAATTCTGGCTCCGCCATTGTTTGGTATGTTATATTAATATTGAGATTGTCAATTTTGGAATAAACTTAATTATCCTAGGAATACTAATCCACCATCTGGCAGGTATAAGTTATCCCGATACTTGTCTCAGGATTAGTAAGTAGTAACCAAACAAGAATAAAGCGATAATAAATTTTTATCCCGTGATTATTTTTTTGCTTATTCATCGTATCAAATGACCCCTAACCTCTATGAGAAGTTACTTGGTCGATGAATAAGTTATGCCTGTATTATAACGTAAAAATTATAATGTACATGATAATATAATTACGTCTACTAGATTATTTAGTGTTTTATTTTTTTGTGTGGATGTTTGAATACATAGTGTACAATACAATTATACAAAAGTTACAATTTAAGCCTTGTTTTTAAAGTGATTTTTAAATAAAAAAAGATTAAATCAAGGTTATTTTGGTCGGTTATGTGTTATTCTTGTAAAGCTAATCTCATATTGAATCCAGTATAAAATAATAACATCATTACACTATAAAATTATACCAATATTACTTATATTGAAAATGAAATGCTAATTAAATGTAATATAAGATAATATCAAATTGAGTGTGGCATTAGCAAGTAGTTATAGGCAAATTTAGGATTTAAGTTTTAACGGGTTTAGTTTTTATTAGTATTGACCTCATATTGCTGTTAAAATTATGGGTTTGAACCTAATAGTTATTGAGACTTTAGTAGGTTTTTACATATAAATTTATCTTTTGTGTCGAAAGTTAAGATTTCAGCTGTACCCAAAAAGCAGCATATGCCCCTACAAGTAGCAGTGATTGTTACATTATACACATTTCTAATTTATGACCATAAAATTTAAAAATCTTTCTTACTTTCTTAAAATTCATGCTCAGTCAAAATAAAAACATTTAAATGAAAGAGAGGAAGTAAGATAATATCAAATTGAGTGTGGCATTAGCAAGTAGCAGTGAAGTGCATGTAATTGCATGCAAGATAAAGGTAGTTTTTGTCTTTTGGTGAATACCTTATGCTGCTGGATTTATTTTTTTTAACAGATTGAAAAGACAAAGCATTAGTTGCATAACCTTGGAAAATGCCATATATTTTGATTACTTTCTTTGGAACTTGATCTTGAGTTGACATATATACTCTTCATTATTATTTTATAAAATTTTCAGATTTTTATAGATTTTTAAAAATAGTTTATGTATTTTTTAATGTTATTCTCTACAAAAATAAATTTATAGACTTAATATTTTATACTCCCTCCGTTTCAATTTATGTGAACATATTTCTTTTTTAGTCCGTGCCAAAAAGAAGGACCTATTTCCTTATTTAGAAATAATTTATCTTTACACAATGATCTGTAGTCACACAAAATATATGTGCCTCATTTTACGCCACAAGATCAAAAGTCTTCTCTCTTTTCTTAAATTCCGTGTCCAATCAAATGGGTTCACATAAATTAAAACGGATGGAGTATAATTTAAATCAAATCAAATCACATGAGATGAAAATATATATTTATGTATATGTGTACTATGTATATTAAAAGTTGAACTAATGATTGCAAAGAAGTGCTTTAAAAAATCCTTTATCCTTAGTAAATGAAAGCAGGGAAAGGATAAATAATTATCTTCAATTATGCAATATAAAAGATTCATTAATGAACCTAAATTCATTCCATCATATTAAGCATGTAGGGGTAGGACAGTAGTATGAAGTAGGAACATAGGGTCCTTAATTTTGCTCACATGGCCCAAGCCTATTTGCAGTTTGGTCCCTAATAATTTTCTTGTTTTCGTTTTTTTTTTCTTTTGGTTTTTTCTTCTCTCTTGCTATTTATCTTAGCTCCGGGCCGGTATGTTGGTTACTGTTATTGTATGTCATTTATCTTTTGGTTGTTATGATTCTGTTACTATTACGATTTCTACTGGAGTTACTAATGAATTGTCTTTTCTTGTTTTTATTTTCGTCTTTACGAGCCGAGGGTTTATCGGAAACAACCTCTTTACCATATCGGGGTAGGGGTAAGGTTTGTGTACACATTACCCTCCCCAGACCTCACTTTGTGGGATTTTACTGGGTAGTTGTTGTTGTTGTTGTTGTTGTTTCTTCCCTCTTATCTCTTTTATTAAATTAATTAATACTTAATCTAATAAAAAGCTCAAACTTCTACTTTGAGAATGAGCTCTATACTTTGGTATAGGTTTTCTTTAATTTCCTCTTGTAATTTTTAGAATGTTTTCTCTAATGAAAATATTTTCCACCAAAAAAAAAATTCTTTTACTAATGGTGTAAATATTCCAAACTCATTTAAATCAACATTTTGCCGATACAGTTTTTTATTCAGTCAAATATCGAAAAAATAACTTCTCCTAAGAAAATTTTTCTTAGAAAATCCAAACTCTTGCGAGATTTCGATCTTATAACTAATTTTCAAAACACATGTATAGAAATTAATATTGAGGAAAAAGTTAATTAATTATGAGATACACCTACATACTTGTAATTTATTATTATTATTATTATTATTATTATTATTATTATTATTATTATTATTGGTGTCGCTGCTGTATAGATAAAGGATGAAACAAGAGGGGATGATATATAAATGAAGGATAGGAACTTGTTGGGTTAGGACCACAATATATATTGTGAAGAAGGGACAGCTATATAGAGAAGTAGCCCACTCTAATTTTTTGGTTGCCAGGCCTATTTAGTTGATATGTCATTTTCTCTTATCTCTCTCCTTTTCCAACTATTTTTGGCCTCACATAGTAGACAAGAATTTTGATGATTATTTCTAGGATTCAAAATCCTTTAAATTCTACAAAAACATTCATAAAAAAACTCAACTACCTCCCTAAGGTATCAAGACCTACGTATTTCAGTCCTTAAAAAATAGTATGTGGAGTATAGAGTAATAAGGGAGTGTTGGAGCAACGATAAAATTATTTTCGTATTACTAGTATGTTACGGGTTCGAGTCGTGAAATAACAATTGATACTTGTGTCAAGGTGAACTGGCTACACCATATGGGGTTCGGCCTTTCCTAAACACTATGTGAATGCAGAACTACCGTTTTGTGTAGTATATATTAATAGCCAAAAAAAAAAAAAAGACCAAAGAAGGAACAAACAAATGCAAATACAACCCCAATTGTTACATTTATTTCAACAAATATTGCACTACTTAGTCAATCGACGAGGGCGTAATTGAAGTTACGAGTTCGGTCTAAACCATATATTAATGTTAAAAAGTTCACTTTATATATAAACAATTTATTCGAAAGCCACTATACAAATAGAATTATGATTTACAACCCATAAATAAACTCGAAATCTTGAATCCTCCTATAATGATATAGGCTAATAATGAAAAAAAGTATACAAATACTAACATGTAAAGATATTGTCATGTAACTAGTCGAAACAATTTGATTTGCTTCATGAAAGAGGAACTATGAATTGCTCGTGAAGTGAGATGTCAAAGGACACAAGAATTATCTAATATGATGCCCTTATATGTGTGACACGGATTGAGATGAGTACTGTGAGATGAAATATTTGAGAATTGAGCGGTAGATGACTGAATGCCTAAGAAGCATATAAACCCAACTAGGAATATTTGCTTGTTTTTTGTTATTTATTAAAATATTTGAATTTGAATATATAAATTTTTTAAATAAATGTGGGATAATTAATTAAGACCATCTATTTTCTCAAATTTGGATGTGTACAAATTAACTTTATTTGAAAATAAATAAATAAAAATTATACATTATATTTCAAAAAAATTAGGAAAAATCTTAATTTATATGGTGGTGTTAAAATTTACTTGATGAACATGCACTAAAAGCTAGTAACTGTTGTAGATGGCGGCGATAGCCGTGGCGTGGTGATGGTTGGCATCGTGGTTGATGGTGATGATTGGTGCTGGTAGTGATAGTTTTTTAGCGTTAAGCGGCTAGCAGTTACAAATTTAAATAAGAATACATGATAAATGTGTATGAAAGACGCATGCATGATTTATATCCATTAATTTGGTATAGACGCAAGGTAAATATATTCGGTAAATACTTATCCCCGCTCATTATTTTCGCAAAAATCAAAGAACTTAACCTTTAATAGTTATAGTTACAAGCTAAAATGAGAATACGCATCACTTAATCATGATTATAAGATATTCTATCTAACCTGCAGTAGTAGCGTTTGACTGTCTTTCGCATATTTTTGTGTTTGTTGCTTCTATGTATAAAACTAACTTCACCTTAACAATTGCCGAGGACAAAGGTGAAAGCAAAAGTTTGGTTAAATCTGTTTAAGATTTAATAAAAAGTAATACAAGTTTGTCACGATCTGGATTTTTCACTCTTGGAAGTCGTGATGGCGTCTACTAGTGAAAGTTAGGCAAGCCAATGATTTCAATTATTTTACCCTTTTATTTATTTATTTATTTTTATCCCTTAACAGTTGTAAATTAACATTTTATAAACAGCGAAAATTAAATAAGCGGAAAAATAAAATTTAACAATTAAGCCAATACCAAAACGAATCTATAACATAAACCACTCAGAACATGCGTCACAATCTCACGGACTATCTAATAAAACTACAAATAAAGTCTGAACAAGAAAGTACATGTCTGTCTTTGGAATATAAAAGAACATAAAGAAACTAGATAGGGAGGGGACGCCAAGGCCTGCAGACGCCTGCAAGTCTACCTCGGGTTTCCTGATAGACTGAAGGCAACAACCCCTAGCTAAGGTCTGTATGGTCCAGTACCGAAATCTGCACACAGTGCAGAGTGTAGTATCAGCACAACCGATCCCATGTGCTGGTAAGTGTCGAGCCTAACCTCCGCGAAGTAGTGACGAGACTAGGACGAGACTACCAAATAAACCTGTGCAGTTAAAGCATATACGACAAGCAATAATAACAGAAACTAGCAGTTAAAGATGGGAAGGGGAACATACTGTGGGGGAATATCAAGTAACAACAGTAACTCAGGAGAAAACATAAAGAACATTTTAAGATTTGCATCAGTAAGAATAGGGAAACAATAACAAATTAATATCCACTTTTATTACTTATTGTTGCGGCGCACAACCCGATCCAAATCATATAACACTGTTGCAGCATGCAGCCCGATCCAATCATATATCATTGTTGCGGCGTGCAACTCGATCCAATCATATATCACTGTTGTGGCGTGCAACCCGATCCAATCATATTATTGTCCTTATTACTTCATGTTGCGGTGTGTAACTTGATCCCATATATAATGTTGTTGCAGCGTGCAATCCGATCCCAATATACAATTCAACACCAATCACAAAAGAACCCCAGCAATATCCCGACAAGGGAATCAACAATGAGAATAAACACGTCTCGGCAAGGGAACCAACAGTAAGAAGTAAATACGTCCCGGCAAGGTAATCAGCTATAATCAAACTTGTTCCAACGTTTAACTTCACAAAAGAAACCTCAAATAGAACTAATACTCATCCATAAACAAATACCAAGAGAAGAACCATAATTCTTACCCAACACCGAGAATCAACAACTTAGGCATTTGTAGTACTTATTAAGAGCACAACGATTTCAACTTAAGACTCACGAGCATGCTTGACAACAATGTATAGATACTCGTCACCACACCTATACGTCGCACACTACACTAGCACATAGCAAATAAAGCACGATGCATATTCCCTCAAGCTAAGGTTAGACCAAACACTTACCTCGAATTTCTATGGCCAACTCAAGCCTCAAACACCGTTTTTCCTTTAGAATTCGCCTCCAAATTACTTGTATTTAGTCCAAATTAATTTAACAACATCAATAAATGCTAAGGAATTCATACCAAATGCTAAATTATAGAATTTCTATCATTTTCCCAAAAAAGTCATAAAATCGACTCCGGGCCTGCTCGGTCAAAACTCGAGGTTCGGACCAAAATCCGATCACCCATTCACCCACGAGCCCAAATATGCAATTATTTTCGAAATTCGACACCAAAAGAAGGTCTAAATACCAATTATTCAAAAAGTCCTAACTCTACTTAAATTCCTAATTTCTACCATAAAAACTCTTGATTTTTTATTAAAAAGTGATGAACAACATTGGGTAATTGAAAAGGTAAAGTTTAGAATTGATTACCAACACTTTGGGGATGAATTTATATGAAGAAAATCGCCTCTAGGCCTTGGGAGTTCGAAAATATGAAGAAAAATGAGTTCTATCCACGTTGGAGTCTGTTTTAAAATGACTAGGCATGCCTTCATTGCGTTCGCGATGGGTCAGACCCAGATGGCCTTCGCGTTCGGGGAGGAGTGGCCGCGTTAGAGTAGAACAAAATCCCTTCCCCCAGTCCCCGACCAAAAAGGCCTCCGTGTTCGCAATAGCACGTCCGCGTTCGCGAAGGGTAACCCCCCCAAGCTTCGCGTTCGCATCCTGAGCTCCATGTTCGCGATGAACAAACATGACACCTGAGGAACTTGCCTTACGCGTTCGCGAGGGAAGCCACGCGAACGCAAAGAACAAAATCACTGAGCACCTAAGACAGCAAAACCTGCAACTTTTCTAAGTATAAAAACATCCGAAACCTATCCGAAACTCACTCGAGCCCTCGGGGCTCCAAACCAAACATGCATACTAACTCAAAAACATCATATGGACTTACTCGTAAAATAAAATTGCCAAATTAACACCTTTAACAACGAATTTAGCATTAAAATCAGAAAAGAATCTCAAGAACTCTTAAGTTTAAATTTTAACAACCGAGGGTTCAATTCACGTCATTTCAAGTCCGTTTCTTACCAAATTTTACAGGCTCAACCTAAATACTATATAAGACATGTGTCGGGCTCTGGAACCAAGATACGGGCTCGATACCATCAATTTCCAATACATTCAAATTTCCAAAAACACTTAAAATTTTAGTTAAGCAATTTTCTTCAAAAATTCATTTCTCGGGCTTGGGACCTCGAAATTCAATTCTGGGCATACGCCCAAGTCCCATATTTTTCTGCGGACCCTCCGGAACCATCAAATTACGAGTCCGGATCCGTTTACCCAAAATATTGACCGAGGTCAACTTAAATTAAATTTTAAGGCCAAATTAGCATTTTTATCAAATTTTCACATAAAAGCATTCCGAATATACGCCTGAACTGTGCATGCAAATCGCGGTGAGATAAAAAGAGGCTTTTAAGACCTCGGAATATAGAATTTACTTGTAAATCAAGTGATGACCTTTTGGATCATCACATTCTCCACCTCTAAAACAACCGTTCATCCTCGAACGGACATAGAAAAGAAGCACCTAAGTCAGGGAAAAGATGGGGATAACAGCTCCGCATATTGGACTCGGACTCCCAGGTAGCTGCCTCAGCAGGCTGACCTCTCCACTGAACACGAATAGAAGAGAACTTCTTCGAGCTCACGTGACAAACTTGCCGTGAGAGTTGGATTTGGGTCACATAAATGTGCACCCGAGTTTAAGAAAGTAAATTATTAAAAGCGCGCCGGAAGTGACTTGCGCGTTATTATCTTTTGGGGAAGGCCGTGAAATTCGCTAGACGGTCCGTCCCTAAATCTAAGTATTTTAAAACAAATATTTATTGAGGGCCCTGCAATTTTGTATTTTTTTTTATTTGGCGAGGCTCGTCTCATTTTTTATTCAAGGATATCCTAAAGCGACTATGATTTTCTATTTATTTGTCTCTAAGAATAAAGAAAATCCTAATCAATTAGCATTAAAAGTTCGGGCTTCAAGTTCAAGTCTAGTCCAAACAAAAGGAAACACCTTCTAGTTTGAACCCGCTACCTAACTTAAGATCCGCTGCCTGCCGTTGTAAATATTAACAAACCAGCTACCATTTCGATTCAGTTCAACTTTAGCTTTATTATATGAATTGGACTATTGGAATTAACTATGTGGACTACAAAGCCATTTTTTTGCTCTTTTTACGATTTGTTGAAAAATGCATTAATGCTTAAAAACTGACATCAAGCTAACATTAATCACTAACATTTGAGAACTAACATTAGTTACCAACATTATTTACATTGCTATTTAAAATGATGTTATTTACTCAAGTGAACTCGCAATTTCAGAATTAGACCTATTAAACCAACATGCTGATTTCCATAAACTATTTGAACATGTTTTGTGACGTAAACTATTTGAAACTATTTCGCGACCACTGAAAAAAAAGAATTAAATACAGTATATTTCATAACTAGTAGTCACCAACTAAGATTAAGTACAATTAATATTTCATGTTTGTAGAAATAGATTCAATCAGTCCTGCTTATGCATTCCAAAGTCATTCCAATACATACTACGAAATATCAAGTGAACTACGGCTTATACATCAAATTAAACACAAAGAAACAAGGGAAATTCAGAAATCCATTCCAACGACTCTTTACTTCCTTTCCTTTAAATTTGAGAGTTTTAGAACGTGTACCTGGATAACGGAAATACAAGAAAATGAAGGAGCAGTCAGCAACAGTAATAACACAGCAACACAGTGACAGAACAACCCAGTGACAGATTTAAAAGGAAGGAACCAGCAGAGTTCAAGCAACACCCAATGAAAACAGTAGCCAATAACCAATAGCAAACTCTGGAAGAACCAATTGAAACCCCAGAAAGACCAAACAGCAACACCAATGAAACAGCAACAGTACTAGTTCTGAATATTCAGCAGTAAAAGAAAAGACTCACTTTTCAGTTTCTTAGCTTTCCAAACACTGAACCTTTTAGGATTAAAAACCAGCCTGTTTTTTACTCTCAAATTACTGAGCTTTTAAATGTTAAAAATCTAGCCTAAACTCTCTGAAAAAAAGACTGAAAAAGAACTGATTTTTTTCCTTCCAAAAACCAGCCTACTTTCTGTCTTGAAATGACCCTATTTATAACCCAAAAACAGGTATGGACAAACATATTTTAATCAATCCTTTTTAAACTTTTCATACCATTATGTTTTGTTCCCCACACTTCCATGTCTTGTTCTCCACACTTGCATGTCTTGTTCCCCACTAGCAAATATCTTGTTCCCCACTAGCAAATGTCTTGTCCCCTACTATGTATTAAACAATGCCTTATTTTAATATTATTAGTGCTTAGTGGACAGAGCACTCAAATTAATCATTTTTAAAACTTTAAATTCCAAAATACCCCTGAAACTATTGAAATTATCATTCTACCCCATCAGCTATATCCAATCCTCCTAATCAATTAACCAAACTATAGCAGCTATAACCAATCTTAATTGAGAAATCCTAACAATTGACTAATCAAATCATATGAGACTAACTCCCAATTGACAACACTTAGGAATCAGTTCATCATGGTCAGATTCATATCAACATTCAAGATCAGATTCATATCAGAACAACATTAAGATTCATCAAACTCAAATCACAATTTAAGCTTGAAACTCAATTCAGACCAAATATCATCAAAATAAAAATTCAGTGATTAAACTAACACACTTCTAGATTAAACCTAAACAAGAACAAATGAACACTGTCAACATACCGAATGAAAACAAACTGACTTCATATGCAAGAAATGATGAACAACAACAAGAAAAGAAACAACATAACATAACTAATAAAAGATAGAAACTAGAACGAGGCAAGATAATTAAAACAAGCAAGAAGAACTACAGATTCATGAACTTGTACTGCTGCTCACTACGTTCGATCATAGAAACACGCAACTCATTGATATTAGTTTAACCAAAAGACAAGATGAAAATAAAAAGGAAATGGACCTTCATTATTGCCAAAATGGATTTCCCAAGTGATTGAATACAGAAAACTCTTTGAGCAGAGCTGTACAACAAAGGCAAATACCGAACAAAAAGCTTAAAGCTAATGTTCCAAGAAACTCGAGCAAATCTGGAACCAAGACCCCGTCGGAAACTTGAACTCGCAGACTGAAAATGGGTCTCTTTTTAATGGAAGGTTTTGAAGGCTTTGAGCCAGAGTTCCATGGCTGCGATGACTGTGGAGCTGGAGTGGCGGACTGGCTGGAGCTCGCGACTGGAGGGTCGTTGGGCTGTAGGTTGTCGACGGGTTGATGGTAGTAAGGCTGGCGTGAAGGGAGATGGTCGTTTGGACGAAGCTGGTGGTCGGGAGGTGGTGGACGTGGGGCGGGCTGTTTCAGGTGGCCTATGAGTGACGACGTTGGGTTTGATGGCATTGGACGTCGATGGAGAAGGCTGGAGCTCGCGACGGGCAGACTGGCTGGAGAAGGTGAGGCGGGCTGTTTCATGTGGTCGTTTGGCAGTAGGGTGGTCGTTGATTCAAAGAATAAGAAGGGCAGCCATGGGGGTCATTTGGAGCTAGAGGGGTTGTTTGGAGCTGCTGAAGAGAAAGGGCAGCCATGGGGGTCGGGGAGAAGGAGGGGTCGTTTGGAGAAGATGAAGAAGGAGGGGGCGGGTGGTTTAGGGTTCCTTTGTTAGGGGTTTAGAAATGAAAATGAAAATGGGGAAAAGGGGGGTTGGTTGTTTGGGGTATGGGGCAGACCAGGTCGGGGATGGGGTATGGGCTGAGTATCCAGGTATCATTTTCAAAGGGGAAGAAAAATTGTTTGGGATGATGAACTTTAAATTGATTTGGCCCAAATATGACTTAAACACTCTTTTACTGTGCCTTTCTTTTCTTAAACTAATAAAACTAAAAATTCCAAAAATCCTAAATTAACTTATAGGACTAGATAAATTTATAAAAGTACTAACTAACTTTTAATAACAATTAACACACACAATCAAATAAAATCACATAACTTGGACATGAAATGCTAAAAAATGCAAAAAATACATTATTTTGTGATTTTCTTTCTCTTAAAAACAAAACATGGTTCAATTAATTCCTAAGTGCACAATTAAATCTTAAATGTGCATGCAACATATATTTTTATATTTTTAATTAATTAAAACAAACTAAACATTCACAGACAAAAATAATTATCCAAAATGTCACGCAAAGTTCTCAAAATTGTACCCAAAGGCAATTTATTTTATTTTTCGATTTCTTTTGGAGTAGTTTTCGTGAAGCAAAAATCACGTGCTCACAGCTGCCTCTCTTTGTCCGAAAACACAAAGAGTTTTCGTGCAAAGATAAAGTGAGCGGATACGAGCGATTTTTGCCCGTTGAAATACTCCGTGTGAAGCATTTTTGAAACGATTTAACCAAACCTTTGCTTCACATGTTTCCTACATATCCCTGGCTAAAAAGGGAATTAGGTTAATGTAGTTCGGGAAGTTTTGGTAGCTGGGACTACCATGGGACTGCATTTTTGCTGCTACTGCTGCTGCACGCTGTTACTACTGCTTTCCAACCTCCTTATTACACCATTGCTAGAAAGAAAACAAAAAGCTAGACTAGACTAATGATTACAGAATCTTATCTATCTTCGACTTGCTCTTGTAGTCTTCTTTCAGATTTCTGAAATGGGATTCATGCTGGGGGTATTTTTGTTGTAACCTTCCGCATTACTGACCTCTGACTTGATCTTGAAATGTATTCCTCTGTTCTGCAGGCGGGCTCCTGACTTTAACAACTTAAAAGTAACGCCTCCGTTCTACGGGCGGGCTCTTGACCTCAATCTTGAAATTTATTCCTCTGTTCTACAGGCGGGCTCCTGACTCCAGCTTGACTTTAAAAAGATAATACGGCCTCCATTCTCCAGGCGGGTTCCTGACTTCATCAACTTCGAATATAACCACCTCTGTTCTAACAGGCGGGCTCCTGACTACTTCAACTTAAAATATAATAACCTCCGTTCTACAGGCGGGCTCCTGACTTCATCAACTTTAAATATAACAAACTCCGTTCTACATGCGGGCTCCTGACTTCAGCTACTTCTTAAAAATATAATACCTCCATTCTCCAGGCGGGCTCCTGATTTCGTCTGCAACTTGCAATGATAACAACCTCCGTTCTACAGGCGGGCTCCTGACTTCGACTTGAAATTGTAACAATCTCCGTTTTACAGGCGGGCTCCTGACTTCAACTGCAACTTGAAATTTAACGACCTCCATTCTACAGGCGGGCTCCTGACTTTAACTACTTAAAATATAACAACCTCCGTTATACAGGCGGGTTCCTGACTCCTTTGACTTAAAGTTATAACAACCTCCGTTCTACAGGCGGGCTCCTGACTTCTTTGACTTAAAATTATAACAACCTCCGTTTTACAGGCGGGCTCCTGGCCTCAATCTTGAAATTTATTCCTCTGTTCTACAGGCGGGCTCCTGACTCCGACTTTACTTTAAAAAGATAATACGACCTCCATTCTCCAGGCGGGTTCCTGACTTCATCAACTTTAAATATAACAACCTCTGTTCTAACAGGCGGGCTCCTGACTGCTTCAACTTAAAATATAACAACCTCCATTCTACAGGCGGGCTCCTGACTTCATCAACTTAAAATATGACAACCTCCGTTCTACAGGCGGGCTCCTGACTCCTTCAACTTAAAATATGACAACCTCCGTTCTACAGGCGGGCTCCTGACTTCTTCAACTTAAAATATAACAACCTCCGTTCTACAGGCGGACTCCTGACTTCAACTACAACTCAGAATGTAATACCTCTATTCTCCAGGCGGGCTCCTGACTTCACTACTTCCCAAAACATAATACCTCCATTCTCCAGGCGGGCTCCTGACTTCAACAACTTCTTAAAAATATAACACCTCCATTCTCCAAGCGGGCTCCTGACTTCAACCACTTCTTAAAAATATAATACCTCCATTTTCCAGGCGGGCTCCTGACTTCAATAAACAATTTAGAGATAATACCTCCATTTTTCAGGCGGGCTCTTGACTTCGACAATTTCTTAAAAACATAACACCTTCATTCTCCAGGCGGGCTCCTGACTTCAACCTTCTCAAGAAATATAACACCTCCATTTTTCAGGCGGGCTCCTGACTTCAATTATGACTTAAAAAATATAACACCTCCATTCTCCAGGCGAGCTCCTAACTTCGACTATTTCTTAAAGACATAACACCTCCATTCTCCAGGCGGGCTCCGTACTTCAGTAAACAACTCAAAGATAATACCTCTATTCTCCAGGCGGGTTCCTGACTTCCACTACTTCTTAAAAATGCGTTTTATTGTTGTTGCTACTTCCTGCCTTCTGAACCATTTTCCTTCTAACTTGAAATTATCTTTTTTAGAACTGCTTCCCTCTAAACTGGTGTTTCATTCCTCTGAAAACTGCTGGGGATAACACCGGTGTTTTATTCAAAAATATGTTATTTTCCTTCTTCAAAGACTACTTCCTTTAAAGCTGGCGTTTTCCTTCCACTGGAACTACTTCCCTCAAACTGGGGTTCTCACTTCTCTGAAACCTGCCGGGGATAACACTGCTGGGGAATTATCTTCCTTCTTTAAGACTAGTTACTTTCCTCCTTTTAACAATGGTGGGGATGGCACTGATTCAAAGACCACTACCCTTAAAACTCGGGTTATCTTGCTTCTTCCAAGATTGCTTTCTTTAAAACTTGTATTGCCTTCTCCTGTATACTGCTAGGGATTCCACTTCCTTCAAAACTTTTGTTATCTTCCATCTTCCCCAAGTGGGTATCTGATTTCAAGAAAATTTTCGCAATGAGAGAAAATTTTCTGCCCCAATTTGATAATCTTCTTTGTGGCCATGTCTTCCCGTTGTCAATAACATTTCATTTCCCTACTTCAAATCAAAGAAAAATTTGTTAGTTTAAAACGTGGTGAGTGGTCGGGCCACTCCTACTGGGAATGGCTTTTCCCTTTTTCCTTTCCCTGCTTTGCGTTTTATTACAAAACTTGTTGGGGATGATTTTTCTTTTCTCTTCCTTCCCCGCTCTGTGTTGTCCGACCATCGCAGAACTTGGTCGATAATCTGTCGGAGTTATTCTTGCATCTCGTAAATCTGCTAGGGATTCTCTTGGAGTTTGATCCATAACTTTTCCACTGTTGTTTTTTCTGTTTTTCTCCAACTTCCCCTGGAATCCTAGACCAATCCATCACTTGGTCTTGCAACGAACGTCTTTCTCGTTCCATTGCATTATCTTTGGCCCATCCTATCTATATTGTGCTTTTGCACCATCTTGGCAACTGGTAATAAGCTCTGAAAATTCTTTTCAAAAATAAACTGCTGGAGAGATAAAGTCTTGAGACCAAAAATGAAAAAATGATGATTTCAAAATATAGAAAAAGAAGAAGTTTTTCTGAACAAATGATGGGGAAAAAGAAAGAAAAGAACTTATTTGAATGATATAACCGATCCCAACGATCATGTCGTGCATTCCGGATTAATCAACTCAGTCTATTTGTATCAATCAATCTTTCGGACGGCCTCATCTTGCTGGGGATAAATAGGTACTCAACTCTTTGCCAAATGCGGATCCTTTCCGCCAATCTGGTCTTGTCGCCTCATAGTGCCCTTCGAGGGGTATTCACTAATAAGACTCTCTCATTTCTCTCAACTCCCGTTGCCTTATGGTGCCTGTGAAGGTTTTCACCGATAAGACTCTCTCGTTTTATTTCTCTCAACTTACGTCGCCTTATGGTGCCTGTGGAGGTTTTCACCGATAAGACTCTCTCATTTTATTTTATTTTTTAGCTGGGGATTGGAGTGTTACCGATATGACTCTCTCTTCTGGGCATTCTTTCGGCTATCAATTCATTTCCATCTTATGATCCTCTTCTCTACTGGGGATCAGAGTGTTATTCCCGACTTCCGTTTTCATGACTTGGCACTTCTCGGATACTGATCGGGAGGTCTTTTTTGGACATCAATATGGGTTTTGTGTATGGATAAAAGAAAAAGGGTAAAAGGTTCAAAATAATTTTGATGGGTAAAACATTACAACTCTTGGAATCAACTTTCTTTCCCAAAATTATAAACACAACTTCTGCCCCAATTTTTCTTGCTTGGGGATTTTTTTGTTTTTTGTTACACTATGACCGAGCCGTGAGGCGCCTACGTATCCTCTTTGAGGAATCAGGTCAAACGTAGTTCCCAATTCTTTTGTTTTTCTTGTGACTTTTCTTTTGTCTTTATTATCTTTCTCTTCTCTTTTTCTTTCATTTTCATTACTGATTCCAAAAGAGGGGTATGAAAGAATAAATAAGGCTCAAAAGGGGAAGCAAAGGTTAAAGTGTTTGGATAGAAGAAAGAATTGCCTCCGTCATTTCATTCTCTGATAAATGCCAAGTACAAACAGACAACAATTACAATCAAAAGAAATTACACATAATATCTCTTGACTGCGTCAGAATTGATAGCCATGTCGATGCATCTTCCCTCGACATCTGTCAGACATAAGGCGCCGTTGGATAACACTCTGGTCACAATAAATGGCCCTTGCCAATTCGGGGCGAACTTGCCCTTTGCTTCGGCCTGATGTGGCAAGATTCGTTTCAGCACTTGTTGTCCTACTTCAAATTTTCTGGGGCGCACCTTCTTGTTGTAGACTCTTGCCATTCTCCTTTGATACAATTGGCCATGGCATACTGCTGTCAATCGCTTTTCATCAATCAAGTTCAACTGCTCCAATCGGGCTTTGACCCACTCGTCATCATCAATCTCAGCTTCAGCGACAATCCGAAGGGATGGAATTTCAACTTCCGCCGGTATTACTGCTTCAGTTCCATATACCAACAAATAAGGAGTTGCCCCTACTGAAGTACGGACAGTAGTGCGATAACCCAACAATGCAAATGGTAATTTTTCATGCCATTGCCTCGAACCTTCTACCATCTTCCGAAGTATCTTCTTTATGTTTTTGTTGGCTGCCTCAACTGCTCCATTCGCCTTGGGATGATATGGTGTGGAATTACGGTATGTAATCTTGAACTGTTGACATACTTCTTTCATCAAACCGCTGTTAAGATTAGCACCATTGTCCGTGAAGATCACTTTTGTCCCAAATCTAAATATGATATGGGAATGAACAAAATTTACCACTGCCTTCTTGGTTACCGACTTAAAAGTTTTAGCTTCAACCCACTTAGTGAAATAATCGATGGTCACCAGAATGAACCTATGACCGTTGGTAGCTGCCGGCTCAATAAATCCAATGACATCCATGCCCCAGGCAACAAATGGCCATGGTGCTGACATTGTATGCAATTCTGTCGGTGGAGAATAAATCAGATCTCCGTGTATCTGACACTGATGGCGTTTCCGCACGAAACTGATACAATCATGCTCCATAGTGAGCCAATAGTACCCTGCTCGAATAATCTTCTTTGCCAATACATATCCACTCATATGTGGCCCACAAACTCCAGCATGTACCTCTATTATAACTGTCGTGGCTTGACTAGCATCTATACATCTCAGCAATCCCAAATCTGGTGGTCTTTTGTACAACACTCCTCCACTGAGGAAAAATCCATTTGCCAGTCACCGAATGGCTCTCTTTTGATCTCCGGTGGCCTGCTCCGGGTATATCCCCATCCTGAGGTATTCCTTGACATCATAAAACCATGGCTCGCCATCCATTTCTTCCTCTATCATGTTGCAATAAGCATGCTGATCACGAACCTGGATATACAATGGGTCAACAAGAATTTTGTCTGGGTGGTGCAACATCGATGCTAAAGTGGCCAAAGCATCGGCAACCTCATTATGAACTCTTGGGATGTGTCTGAACTCCATTGATCGAAATCGCTTGCTCAGATCGTGCAAACATTGTCGATATGGTATGATCTTCAAATCCCTTGTTTCCCATTCACCCTGAATCTGATGCACCAGGAGGTCCGAGTCTCCCAAGACCAAGACGTCCTGGACATCCATGTCTGCAGCTAACCATAAGCCCAAAATGCACGCCTCATATTCAGCCATGTTATTGGTACAATAGAAACATAGCTGTGCCGTAACAGGATAATGATGTCCTGTTTCAGAAATAAGTACCGTTCCTATTCCAACTCCTTTTGCATTTGCGACTCCATCAAAGAAGAGCTTCCAACCTGGTTCCTTGGTCATTTCCAACTCATCTATATGCATCACTTCTTCATCAGGAAAATACGTTCTCAAGGGCTCGTATTCTTCATCAACAGGATTCTCGGCCAAGTGATCGGCCAATGCTTGGGCCTTCTTAGTCGTCCTCGTCACATAGACGATGTCGAATTCTGTGAGTAATATCTGCCATTTCGCCAATCTCCCTGTGGGCAAAGGCTTCTGGAAAATATACTTCAGTGGATCCAAGCGTGAAATGAGATAAGTAGTATATGATGACAGATAGTGCTTCAATTTCTGGGCCACCCAAGTTAGGGCGCAACATGTCTTCTCGAGTTGAGTGTACTTAACCTCATAGCCTGTAAACTTCTTGCTGAGATAATAGATGGCTTGCTCCTTCCTTCCCGTAATGTCATACTGCCCCAGTACGCAGCCAAACGAATTCTCCAGGACCGTCAGATAAAGAATTAACGGTCTTCCCGGCTCAGGTGGAACCAACACAGGTGGATTTGATAAATATCCTTTGATTTGGTCAAATGCTTCCTGACATTCTGCCGTCCATTCTACCGCAGCATCTTTCTTCAGTAGCCGAAAAATGGGTTCACAAGTTGCTGTGAGTTGAGCAATAAACCTGCTGATATAATTCAACCTTCCCAACAGACTCATTACTTCTGTCTTGTTCTTCGGCGGTGGAAAATCTTGGATGGATTTGATCTTTGATGGGTCCAACTCAATGCCTCGCCGACTGACGATGAATCCCAACAGCTTTCCAGATGGAACACCAAATGCACATTTGGCTGGGTTGAGCTTAATATCGTACCTTCGAAGTCTTTGGAAAAACTTCCTTAGGTCTGCTACGTGGTCTTCCTGATGCTTGGATTTTATGATCACATCGTCCACGTATACCTCAATCTCTTTGTGTATCATGTCATGAAACACAGTAGTCATTGCTCTCATGTACGTTGCCCAAACATTCTTCAAACCAAATGGCATTACCCGGTAGCAATAAGTCCCCCACAGTGTAATAAAGGTCGTCTTTTCTGCATCTTCTTCATCCATCAGAATCTGATAAGACCCAGCATAGCAATCCACAAAAGACCCGATCTCATGTCCGGCACAATTATCGATCAAGATATGAATGTTAGGTAATGGAAAGTTATCCTTTGGGCTTGCCCTGTTCAGATTGCATTAATCGACACACACCCTGATCTTCCCATCTTTATTCGGCACTGGCACCACATTAGCCAACCATTCAGGATATCGAGTGACCCGAATAACCTTTGCTTGCAGCTGCTTGGTTACTTCCTCTTTAATCTTCACACTCATGTCTGTTTTGAACTTCCTCAATTTCTGTTTGACGAGAGGGCATACCAGGTTAATGGGCAATTTGTGAACCACTAAATCCGTGCTTAACCCCGGCATGTCATCATATGACCATGCAAAAACGTCTTTGAACTCAATAAGTGCTTTGATTAGTGCTTCCCTGATATTCGGTGCAATGTGGATGCTTATTTTAGTTTCCCTGATATCGTCTGCATCCCCTAAATTGATGGCTTCTGTGTCATTTAAGTTGGTCTTGGATTTCTCTTCAAACTGGCTTAACTCTCTGTTTATCTCTTCGAAGGCTTCGTCCTCATCGTATTCTGATTCATCATAATAATCGTCCTCTTGTACAATTAGTTTGGAATCAGATTGATTTTTTAGACTGGGTTGAAGATCTGTTGTTCATGTCATGTCATTAGAACCAATATAAAGAGAACTGTTCAGAAAAAGAAGAAAACAAAATTAGAACAAAATAAGAAGAAAAAAACTTTCGCTTTATTAAAATACGGGATAACAGAGTTTCACACTTTGCCGAATACAAAACAAAACTGGATTACAACCTCAGAATAATCCAAAAAATAAGAAAGAAAATCCAGAGCCTACTACCAAGACTCCATTCGGGTAGGAAGGGGAGTAGCCATCCAATTGTTGATATTTGCCCTAGGCCCCACAAACTGTACATCTAACCTACTAGACCCTTCTCCAGCTTCTATCATGTTGACATCGGCGAACAGCCTTTCAAAGCCCTCATTCTAATCTCCATCTGGCCCAATCAGCGGTCCGAGAACTTTCGGGACCCACAACTTTCTGATACCTTCTCTGACAAATGATCTGGATAGGCACGGGATTGGCTTGGGAAGGACCCAAACTCTTTTCCTCAACTTGCGGGCCCGCCTCACATCCGCCGCTATAGGCTTGAACCCCAACCCAAAAGTATCCAGATTTTTGGGCAAAGAAACCGGCTGAACAATACCCTGAAGATCAGCCCCTAAACCTTTGCCTGGCACAAACCCGTTTTTCAACATCTCCGAGGCTACCATGACAGTCGCAGCTGCGATCCTGGGAAGTGGAAGGTCCTCACCTTCAGAAATTTTATCCGCTGAAACCGTATCGAAAACCTGGTAAACCCACGGTCCCTTATCATCATCAGTCTTTTATGAAGGGCACGATGGCATCACTTACGGCGCTTGCATTGTCTTTCCCATGTACTATGATCTCTTGCCTATCCCACTCAAATTTGACCATCTAATGTAATGTAGAAGGCACTGCTTTGGCGGCGTGGATCTAGGGTCGCCCCAACAGAAGATTATATGACACTGCCACATCTAACACTTGAAACTCCATGGTGAACTCGACTGGACCAAATGTTAATTCAAGTATGATGTCACCTACTGTGTTTGTACCACCACCATCAAACCCTCGAACATAGATGTTGTTCTTGTGAATCCTGTCACCATCGACCTTCAGTTTGTTCAATGTGGCCAAAGGACAGATATTGGCACTGGACCCATTATCAATCAGTACTCGAGTGACTACCGAGTCTTCACACTTCACAGTCAAATAAAGGGCTCTATTATGTTCTGTACATTCCACGGGCAACTCATCGTCTGAAAAAGTGATCTCGTTGACCTCGAAAATCTTGTTTGCTATTTTCTCTAGATGATTCACAGAGATCTTATCCGGAACATGGGCTTCGTTCAGAATTTTCATCAATATCTGGCGATGCTCATATGAATGGATCAACAACGATAATAATGAGATCTGTGTCGGGGTCTTCCTCAACTGCTCCATAATGGAGTAATCTTGCGCCTTCATTTTCTTTAAAAATTCTTCCGCCTCTTCCTCGGTAACTGGATTCTTTGTCGCTACTGGATTGGCCCTTCTTAACTCTGTGGGGGCAAAACACCTTCCCGGATGAGTTAACCCCTGTGCCTCACATATTTCTTCCACAACTTCCTTCCGCTTATGCATTACCATTACTTGACTGTAGCTCTTGGCACAGCTTTCTCGCAGATTATCGGCAACTGCATTACTGGCCTGATAACAACTGGTCCTATGCATGCCCCATTCACTGCTACTGGCTTGCTCGATATCCCTTGCGCCGTTACTTTGACCGGCTCGGGATTCTTGGCAACATCAGACGAACTCTTCCCCATCACCACCACTAGCTTGCCTTCTAACCTTTTCGACTGTACTACCGTTTTTCCACTGATCGACCTTTCTTTCTGACTGGCACGGATCATCATTACCGTTTGTGAGGGCTTCTTGAGCTTCCCTCCTTCATGCACTAGTTCGATCATGTGGGCTTCATGGTGTGCCGGCAACGAGATCTGATTGATGTTAGGTGCCTCTAGCTCCTGGACCTCGATCCTATTTGTGTCAATAAGATCTTGTACGGCAGTCTTCAACTTCCAACACTTCTCAGTATCATGCCCGGGAGCCCCCGAACAATATTCACAGCTTACCGAGTGGTCCAGATTTTTGGGAAGGGGATTTGGCAATTTGGGCTCCACAGGACTCAACAGGCCTAACTGCCTCAATTTGTGAAACAAGGTAGTATAGGTTTCTCCCAGCGGAGTGAATGTTCTTTGCCTCTGCACCCTTTCATTCCTGAAAGTCTGATTCCCACGGAAACCTGGTCTCGAGGGATTCCTGTAGGCCCTTGGTGGTGGATATGTGTTTTGTGGAGGTGGATATGTATTTTGTGGAGGTGGATATGTGTTTTGTGGAGGTGGAGGTGGATATGTATTTTGGGGAGCCAGCGCACGCCATTGCGGGCGAGTCGGAGGCTGGGTGTAAGTTTGGGCGTGATGGACAGAGAAATGTGGCTCTTGTGGTGGGTAGTAGGGATGTGGAGGGCCGTATGGAATGTGTGGGTAATTTGAGTGATGGGGTCTAGGTTGGTAGTGAGGGGGGACCTCTGGATCTGGACCAAGTACTTGCCTCGAATGTTGTGACATCTTCCCTTTTCTTCTTTCTGAGCGCACCTCATGTGCCACTCTGGATGGCCTGAGTGGTTGCTTTAATCGCCGAATAACTCAGGATTTTGTTGGACTTAAGTCCCTCTTCAATCATATCGCCCATTTTTACTACTTCATTGAAATATTTGCCAACTGATGTCACCAGGTGACCGAAGTAAGTTGGCTCCAGAGTCTGCAGAAAGTAGTCCACCATCTCCCCCTCTCTCATCGGAGGATCAACTCTTGTCGCCTGCTCTCTCCAGCGGAACCCAACCTCTCGGAAGTTTTCCCCGGGCTTCTTCTCAAGTTTCAGCAATGTGAGACGGTCAGGGACGATCTCAAGGTTGTACTGGAAGTGACCTACAAAGGCTTGTGCCAGATCATCCCAGGTGTACCACCTGCTAGGATCCTTTCTTGTGTACCATTCCAGTACAGACCCGTTTAGACTTTGACCAAAATGAGCTATTAACAGCTCGTCTTTTCCCCTAGCCTCTCTCATCTTACTGCAAAAACCTTGCAGATGTGCCATCGGATCACCGTGCCCCTCGTATAGATCAAACTTTGACATCTTGAACCCTGCCAGCAATTGAATGTCGAGGAATGGGCACAGATCTTTGTAGGCCACACGGACTTGGTTGCCTAACCCATGGATATTCCTGAAGGACTGCTCCAGGCTTTTAAACTTTTGAAGCACTTCGTCTTGCTCTGGGCTCTTAGCCGACTTTTCAGTCTCTACCGGTATCTCGAAGTGAGTATTATAATTATGAGGCTCGGGTGCTTTGAAGGTTGGTTCAGGGGGGTAATATTGGTTATCATGAGCCTGAAACAACGGCTCGCTGGATGATCTTTGCAGCGTTGCTGGTGGGGGTGCCACGAAAATAGGAACATTTGGTGGAGGAGGGTTCTGATCGGGTTGTGAAGCTTGGGGATCATAGGCATTTCTTCCCTGATAGTATTGGTGACTAGGGAAGTTTGTCGAAGGGCCGGGGGGAGGGTATTCCGGCGTGTGTACTGGTGGGAGAGTGGGAATAACGGGAGGGTTAGGCACTTTTTGTACCCTAGCTAAGGCCAGCTGCATTTTTTTCATCTCCTGTCTCATCTTATTCATTTCCTCCTTCAACATTTGATTCTCCGTCCTTTCATCCTCGACACTTTGGTCTGAACTAGTCATGCTTTTTAGTACGGGCCCTTTAGATCTTGTTTGGTAATGGTAATCTGCTAGAACGTTCTAACAAACTAACTGGTTCGAAATCTCTGGATAAACAACAAACTTGTTAGTGTTAGAGTTTAACACATATTGCAATTTCACGTTGGGGGATGCAATGTTCCTAGGCAGTTTAACCATTTCTAACATGTCTTTGCTTCGACTGCATGCATCATTCCGGCTTACTTTGTTTGTGCTTTGTTAAAGTGTTTCCGAAACTTTCTTTATCTCTCTTTTTTCTTTCTTTTCCTTTCTTTTGTTCACTTTGCCTTTTTTTCTTTTTCTTTTTAGTGGTGGTCGAATCTTATGTGGATTGCCTACGTATCATGTCCCCGCATGAATCAGACCTGGCGTAGTTCTGCCCTGACTCCACAAATTGACTATTTTTAATTTTTCACAGATTAAAAGGAAGATTCGGTTCAGCGCACGGCTTTTCAGCACTTCGGGAACGAAGATTTTAAAGCTGGGTGAGTTAACCGGTCAAAAATCCATAAATGACTAAAAGTGGTCGTTTATGCAAAGTCAGCCTTCCGGTGTCCCTTTCGGGAACATTTGGCTATTCTTGCCAAAAACGGCATCACCCGACTTATTTATGTTGACGATTAAAATTTGAAAATTTTTGGCTAGTTTTGTAAAAGGGGAGGTTGGACCCGATGAGGGTTGCCTACGTATCCCGCACCCAGTGAGAATCAAACCGGCATAGTTCGGGTAGATAAAACAAACTTCTTTTGAAAACAAGACTCTTTTCAATGGCAAATAAAACCATTTTTCATAAACAAAAACCCCTTTCTTTTTTTTTCATTTTTTCAAAAATTCGACAGAGTTTCGACGCTATTTGGACATTGATTTTTTCAAAACAGGCGATTGCTACCTCTATCTCTCTTTCCTCAAAGTATTCAAAAGCCGGTCAGCATGCAAGTCTAAAGCAAACAAATGCACAGGTAGCAAGTTGGATGCATCAGGATGGTCTTTTGTCGTTTTGGTACACCTGTCCTAGACAGACCCAACCCTTGTGTTGAGCCTCCAAAGTTAAATGCACATGATGCAAACAAACGTTCCTACTAAACATCCGTCATGAAACTGAGTTATTCTAGGTTCGTAACCTGGGTATTTGTTCTAGACTGTGTACCCGAGCGGACAACTCGAGTCGAGGAGGGGGCTACGTACCGGGGACCCGCAGGATCGTCCGGCTTTGTAACTTGTCCGGCCTCTTTCTTATTCCAAGGTATGACACTAATAGAATAGGGAGTCTTGACCAGCAAGCACATCCCCGGAGGTAAGAAGAGAAAGGTTTCGGCATAGTTTATATACAGTTCAGATAATATCAAAGCGGTAAAAGCAGCATTTAGCACATTAGGCCCAAACATGTAAAGATCAGATAATAAATAAAGCCAATTATAACAATTATTCCAAGCTCAAATTCTCGAACCCTGAACCAGATATTCTGGGTTCGGTCCCCAGCAGAGTCGCTAGAGCTGTCACACCTCCTTTTTCACCGCGCCCGCAGGGGCGTAGGGGGAGTTTTTCCAATTAAAGGACAATCGAAATGGGATTTATTATTTAATTCAGAGTCTCCACTTGGGAGATTTATGGTGTCCCAAGTCACCGGTTGAATCCCGAATCGAGAAAAAAATTGACTCTATATTACAGTCCGGGAACCAGAAATCCGGATAAGGAATTTTGTTAACTGGGGAGAAGGTGTTAGGCATTCCTGAGTTCCGTGGTTCTAGAACGGTCGCTCATCGGCTTAATTATCTGATTTTTATACAATTATGAACCTATGTGCAAATTTTAACTTTTAACCTCTTATATTATTATCATTATCATTTTAACAGAGAATTGCAACGTTGTGAAAACGTATCTTGAACCACGTCACATCAATGTACTCGTGGTTATCGACACATTTAGACTCCGTTGAGATTTGGATTTGGGTCACATAAATGTGCACCCGAGTTTAAGAAAGTAAATTATTAAAGGCGTGCCTAAAGCGACTAGTGTATTATCATTTCGGGGAAGGCCGTGAACTTTTGCTAAACGGCCCATCCCGAAGTCTAAGGAATTTTACCAACACTTATAGAGGGCCCCGCAGCTTATGTATTTTGTTTGTCGAGGCTCGTCTCATTCATTATTTAAAAAAGAATTGCAACGTCATGGAAAAGCATCTCGAACCACGTCACAATCAATGTACCCGTGATTATCGACATATTTCGACTTCGTTGAGATTTGAATTTGGGTCACATAAATGTGCACCCGAGTTTAAGAAAGTAAATTATTAAAAGCGCGTCGGAAGTGACTTGCGCGTTATTATCTTTCGGGGAAGGCCGTGAAATTCGCTAGACGTTCCGTCCCTAAATCTAAGTATTTTAAAACAAATATTTATTGAGGGTCCCGCAATTTTGTATTTTTTTTTATTCGGCGAGGCTCATCTCATTTTTTATTCAAGGATATCCTAAAGCGACTATGATTTTCTATTTATTTGTCTCTAATAAAGAAAATCCTAATCAATTAGCATTAAAAGTTCGGGCTTCAAGTTCAAGTCCGGGTCCAAAAAAAAGGAAACACCTTCTAGTTTGAACCCGCTACCTAATTTAAGATCCGCCGCCTGCCGTTATAAATATTAACAAACCAGCTACCATTTCGATTCAGTTCAACTTTAGCTTTATTGTATGAATTGGACTATTGGAATTAACTATGTGGAATACAAAGCCATTTTTTTGCTCTTTTTACGATTTGTTGAAAAATGCATCAATGCTTAAAAACTGACATCAAGCTAACATTAATCACTAACATTTGAGAACTAACATTAGTTACCAACATTATTTACATTGCTATTTAAAATGATGTTATTTACTCAAGTGAACTCGCAATTTCAGAATTAGACCTATTAAACCAACATGATGATTTCCATAAACCATTTGAACCTGTTTTGTGACGTAAACTATTTGAAACTATTTCGCGACCACTGGAAAAAAAAGAATTAAATACAGTATATTTCATAACTAGTAGTCACCAACTAAGATTAAGTACAATTAATATTTCATGTTTATAGAAATAGATTCAATCAGTCCAGCTTATGCATTCCAAAGTCATTCCAATACATACTACGAAATATCAAGTGAACTACTGCTTATACATCAAATTAAACACAAAGAAACAAGGGAAATTCAGAAATCCATTCCAACAACTCTTTACTTCCTTTCCTTTAAATTTGAGAGCTTTAGAACGTGTACCTGGATAACGGAAATACAAGAAGATGAAGAAGCAGTCAGCAACAGTAATAACACAGCAACGCAGTGACAGAACAACCCAGTGACAAATTAAAAAGGAAGGAACCAGCAGAGTTCCAGCAACACCCAATGAAAACAGTAGCCAATAACCAATAGCAAACTCAGGAAGAACCAATTGAAACCCCAGAAAGATCAAACAGCAACACCAATGAAACAGCAACAGTACTAGTTCTAAATATTCAGCAGTAAAAGAAAAGACTCACTTTTCAGTTTCTTAGCTCTCCAAACACTGAACCTTTTAGGATTAAAAACCAGCCTGTTTTTTACTCTCAAATTACTGAACTTTTAAATGTTAAAAATCCAGCCTAAACTCTCTGAAAAAAAGACTGAAAGAGAACTGATTTTTTTCCTTCCAAAAACCATCCTACTTTCTGTCTTGAAATGACCCTATTTATAACCCAAAAACAGGTATGGACAAACATATTTTAATCAATCCTTTTTAAGCTTTTCATACCATTATGTTTTGTTCCCCACACCTGCATGCCTTGTTCCCCACACTTACATGCCTTGTTCCCCACTAGCAAATGTCTTGTTCCCCACTAGCAAATGTCTTGTCCCCCACTATGTATTAAACAATGCCTTATTTTAATATTATTAGTGTTTAGTGGACATAGCACTCAAATTAATCATTTTTAAAACTTTAAATTCCAAAATACTCCTGAAACTATTGAAATTACCATTCTACCCCATCAGCTATATCCAATCCTCCTAATCAATTAACCAAATTATAGCAGCTATAACCAATCTTAATTGAGAAATCCTAACAATTTACTAATCAAATCATATGAGACTAACTCCCAATTGACAACACTTAGGAATCAGTTCATCATGGTCAGATTCATATCAACATTCAAGATCAGATTCATATCAGAACAACATTAAGATTCATCAAACTCAAATCACAATTTAAGCTTGAAACTCAATTCAGACCAAATATCATCAAAATAAAAATTCAGTGATTAAACTAACACAAATCTAGATTAAACCTAAATAAGAACAAATGAACACTGTCAACATACCGAATGAAAACAAACTGACTTCATATGCAAGAAATGATGAACAACGACAAGAAAAGAAACAACATAACATAACTAAGAAAAGATAGAAACTAGAACGAGGCAAGATAATTAAAACAAGCAAGAAGAACTACAGATTCATGAACTTGTACTGCTGCTCACTACGTTCGATCATGGAACACGCAGCTCATTGATATCAGTTTAACCAAAAGACAAGATGAAAATAAAAAGGAAATGGACCTTCATTGTTGCCAAAATGGATTTCCCAAGTGATTGAATACAGAAAACTCTTTGAGCAGAGCTGTACAGCAAAGGCAAATACCAAACAAAAAGCTTAAAGCTAATGTTCCAAGAAACTCGAGAAAATCTGGAACCAAGACCCCGTCGGAAACTTGAACTCGCAGACTGAAAATGGGTCTCTTTTTAATGGAGGGTTTTGAAGGTTTTGAGCCAGAGTTCCATGGCTGCTCGAGTATGATGACTGTGGAGCTGGAGTGGCGGACTGGCTGGAGCTCGCGACTGGAGGGTCGTTGGGCTGTAGGTTGTCGACGGGTTGATGGTAGTAAGGCTGGCGTGAAGGGAGGTGGTCGTCTGGATGAAGCTGGTGGTCTGGAGGTGGTGGACGTGGGGCGGGCTGTTTCAGGTGGCCGACGAGTGACGACGTTCGGTCTGATGGCATTGGACGTCGATGGAGAAGGCTGGAGCTCGCGACTGGCGGACTGGCTGGAGAAGGTGAGGCGGGCTGTTTCAGGTGGTCGTTTGGCAGTGGGGTGGTCGTTGGTTCGAAGAAGAAGAAGGGAAGCCATGGGGGTCATTTGGAGCTGGAGGAGTCGTTTGGAGCTGCTAAAGAGAAGAGGGCAGCCATGGGGGTCGAGGGAGAAGGAGGGGTCGTTTGGAGAAGATGAAGAAGGAGGGGGCGGGTGGTTTAGGGTTCCTTTGTTAGGGGTTTAGAAATGAAAATGAAAATGGGGAAATGGGGGGGTTGGTTGTTGGGGCTATGGGGTAGACCGGGTCGGGGATGGGGTATGGGCTGGGTATCCGGGTTTCAATTTCAAAGGGGAAGAAAAATTGTTTGGGATGATGGACTTTAAATTGATTTGGCCCAAATATGACTTAAACACTATTTTACTTTGTCTTTCTTTTCTTAAACTAATAAAACTAAAAATTCCAAAAATCCTAAATTAACTTATAGGACTAGATAAATTTATAAAAGTACTAACTAACTTTTAATAATAATTAACACACACAATCAAATAAAATCAAATAACTTGGACATGAAATGCTAAAAATTGCAAAAAATACATTATTTTGTGATTTTCTTTCTCTTAAAAACAAAACATGGTTCAATTAATTCCTAAGTGCACAATTAAATCTTAAATGTGCATGCAACATATATTTTTGTATTTTTAATTAATTAAAACAAACTAAACCTTCACAGACAAAAATAATTATCCAAAATGTCACGCAAAGTTCTCAAAATTGTACAGCACGGAAATTTGTTTTATTTTTTATTTCTTTTGGAGTAGTTTTTGTGAAGCAAAAATCACGTGCTCACACCCGGATGAATAGAATACCGGAAACTATGGGCCTCCTCTAGAATCAACTCACGAATTCCATCCACATTAGGCACACAAATACGACCCTACATCCTCAGAACTCCATCATCTCCAACTGTAACCTGCTTGGCACCCCCGTGTCGCACTGTGTCTCTAAGACAAGAAAATGAGGATCATCATACTGCCGATCTCGGATACGCTCAAATAATAAAGAACGAGCGACTGTGCAAGCTAGAACACGACTGGGCTCAGAAACATCCAACCTCACGAACTGATTGGACAAAGCCTGAACATCCAAAGCAAGCGGTCTCTCACCGACTGGAATATACGCAAGGCTGCCCATATTGGCTGACTTCATACTCAATGCATCGACCACCACATTGGCCTTTTCCGGATGATAAAAGATGGTGATATCATAGTCTTTCAACAGCTCCAACCACCTCTCCTGCCTCAAACTTAGCTCCTTCTTTAAATTTAGCTCCTTCTGCTTGGACAAGTATTGCAAACTCTTGTGATCCGTGAACACCTCACATGACACACCATACAAATAATGCCTCCAAATCTTCAGCGCGTGAACAATGGCTGCTAACTCCAAATCATGAACTGGATAATTCTTCTCGTGGATCTTCAACTATCGCGAAGCATATGCAATAACCTTGTCATTTTGCATCAATACCGTACCAAGTCCAATATGCGATGCATCACAATACACTGTATATGGCCCTGAACCTATGGGCAAAACCAATATTGGCACCGTAGTCAAAGCTATCTTGAGCTTTTGAAAGCTCGCCTCACACTCATTCGACCACCTAAACTGGGCACCCTTCTGGGTCAACCTGTTCATCGGGGCTGCAATAGATGAAAATCCCTCCACAAACCAACGATAATAACCTGTCAAACCCAAGAAACTTCGGATCTCTATAGCTGATGTGGGTATAGGCCAGTCCTTGACTGCCATAATCTTCTTAGGATCCACCTGAATACCCTCTGCTGATACAACATGACCCAAGAACGCAACCGAACTCAACCAAAACTCACACTTCGAAAACTTGGCATACAACTGACTATCCCTCAGAGTCTGAAGAACGACTCGAAGATGCTGCTCATGCTCCTTCCTGTTGCGAGAGTAGATCAAAATATCATCAATGAAGACAATCAGGAAGGAACCCGAATAAGGCTTGAACACTTGATTCATCAAGTCCATGAAGGTTGCTGGGGCATTTGTCAACAAAAATGACATTACTAAGAACTCATAATGCCCGTACCGAGTGCGAAAAGCTGTCTTAGGGACATCAGACACCCTAATCCTCAACTGATAGCAGTCAGATCTCAAGTCAATCTTCGAAAACACCTTGGCACCCTGAATTTGATCAAACAAATCATCAATCCTCGGCAATGGATACTTATTCTTGATTGTGACCTTGTTCAATTGCCGATAATCTATACACATCCTCATCAATCTGACCTTTTTCTTAACAAACAACATCGGCACACCCCAAGGCGAGACACTAGGCCTAATGAAGCCCTTATCAAGCAAGTCTTGCAACTGTTCTTTCAATTCTTTCAACTCTGGCGGGGCCATACGATACGGCAGAATGGAAATGGGCTGAGTGCCCGGAGCAAAATCAATGCAAAAGTCAATATCCCTATCGGGAAGCATACCCAGCAGGTCTGCAGGAAATACCTCTGGAAACTCACGCACAACAGGCACAGAATCCATGGGAGGAACCTCGGCACTAGAATCACGAACATACGTCAAATAGGCCAAACATCACTTCTCAACCATACGTCGTGCCTTCATATATGAGATAACCCTACGGGTGGAATAACCGAGAGTCCCTCTCCACTCTAAATGAGGTAGACCCAGCAAAGCTAAGGTCACAGTCTAGGCATGACAGTCCAAGATAGCGTGGTAAGGTGATAACCAGTCCATCCCCAATATGACATCAAAATCAACTATATCCAAAAGTAACCGATCTACTCGGGTCTCAAAACCCCCAATCACAACTATACATGAATGATGGACACGATCCACCACAATAGAATCACCTACCGGTGTAGACACATATACAGGAGCACTCAAAGAATCACTAGGCATGACCAGATACAGGGTAAAATAAGATGACACATAGGAGTATGTAGACCCCGGATCAAATAGAACTGAAGCATCTCTACTACAGACCAGAAAGGTACCTGTGATAACTGCATCGGAGGCCTCAGCCTCAGGCCTGGCTGGAAGAGCATAACATCGAAGCTGGGCCCCACAACTCTAACCTACGTCCCTGGGACAGCCTCCTACTGGCTGGCCCCCACCTCTAGCAGCCTGACCTCTACTTCTAGTACCTCTACCTACACCTCTAGCACTTCTACCCCCACTCATAGCTGGCGGAGCAGGCGGTGGAACACCTGGTGCCTGAACCATAACACGGGAACCCTGTTGCTGCGACTAAACACCCACTAATCTCGGACAAGCCTCCGGATATGACCATACTTAGTGCACTCAAAGCATACACCTGAGTGTTACGGCTGAGGGAACTGAAATTGACCCTGGCGGGCTGACTGACCATGAGAATAACTCTGAATAGGAGGTGCTCTAATAGGAACTGATGGTGCACGGTAGGACTACTGATAAGAATACTACATATGAGAACCACGACCACCTGAAGCACCATGATAAGTCTAAAGTGCTGAATGAAATAGCCTGGGAGGATGGCCCCTACCAAAAGAATCTCTGCATCCAAATGAGGCGCCACTAAACATGCCTGAATGATGGGGCCTCTTGTCAGACCCCTGACCACTACCCTGTGATAAAACCATCTCAACTCTCCTGGCCACATTGGTCGTATCCTGAAAAGAAATCTCACTCCTAGTCTCCTTAGCCATCTGCAATCGAATCGGTTGAGCGAGTCCCTAAAAGAACCTCCTCACCCTCTCTCTCTCTCTCTCTCTCTCTCTTGGTGGTAAGTATGATAAGAGCATGACGGGCCAAAGCAATAAATCTGGTCTCGTACTAAGTGACGGTCATAGAACCCTGCTAGAGATGCTCAAACTGCCTCCGATAGTCCTCCCTCTGAGTGACAGGAAGAAACTTCTCCAGAAATAGCTGAGAGAACTGATACCAAGTCAAGGCAGGCTGTCGACACCCCCCTTTTTCCTAAAGAGCGAAATCGGGTTTACGACATTATGGACAAAACAACTCTTATTCCCCTTTTGAGGAATCGGGTTATGGAATTTGAAGAGTCGCCACCTAATGATTATAGTGCATTAGGACACTTTTAAAGAAGAGAAAATTTTTTGAAAGATAAACCAGAGTTCGGGTAAGGGCTTGAGATTATCTCGAGGGGAAGGTGTTAGACACCCCTTAAGATCCACTAGTGTGGTTCCCGACCGTGCTTAGTTATGACTTTAAGAGGAGTATGAATAAACAAGCAAAGTTTGCACATAGGAAGTATAAACAAGTTGAAAATTTTTGAAAGAAGAAAGACACAAGTGATTTTAAAAGGAGAAAGCTTAGTTGAAGAAACATTAATTTAAGAAAAATATCAGTAACTAAAGAAGGAGAAAATGGGTCCTAGGTTTAGATATAATATGGATCACTTTGGTGCAATACCCAGCAATCATTCTCACACGAGATATTAGCGCACCGTCATCATCTCCATATCCTACCCTTCCCACCCCGTCAAGGTATTAAACGCGATTAGTCTCGTTTTGCTTATTGCATGCTAGTACCCGTTCCGACCTATTAGTCCCGGGGTATTTGGACTTCTAATCCTAAAAGAAAGAAAGGGGTAGAGGCATATATGGAGTTTCAAAAGGATAAAATACTAGGCGTCAATCAAAACAAATAGCAGATAAGTAGGAAATAAAACAAATACTCAAAAGGCTCATACAAACCCCATAAATCACATAGCAATTATTTTAGCATGTCTTACAATTACTGATTTGGTCTTAAGATTAAAACTGACAGTGGACAGATTAGTTTAACACATAGAGTTGGATAATAAGTCTACTTTGAGCCCCTCGGGTCCGGTTTGTTAGAAATCAAAAGTATTATAGGCGAATGATTTAGAAAATACTGATTTCAGAAGAGGTAATCAGATGCAGAAGAATTTTAAAGGAAAGTACAGATTTCGAAAGCATCAAACTGTTTGAGTGAAAAAGCAAAAGAGTTATACAAGAATTTTGAAGGCAGGAATATTTTTGAGAAAAGTATTTGGTTGCAGAATTGTTTTAAAGGCAGTTTCAGGGAGTGATTAAAATGCTTAGGCAGAACTATTTAAGAAAAAAACTGTTCATGGAAAAGAATGCAGATTTGTAGAGTTTGAAAGCACACATGGTTTACAAAAGAGTTTTGTTAAAAACATTACTTAAAAAACGTTAAGAACCAATTGACAGACTGTTGTTACTTAAACGGATCAAGCGAGTTGCAATTAGTCCTATAGGCATGACATCTACGTTTCGATTTTTAAAGGGAGTTGTTAAAGCATTGGTAAAATATGAGCGTAATTATCCTACAGTTTGCCTAACGCATATGCAGTTCCTATAGACATGATTTCTATCATGCTTGCAATAAAAAATCCTATATGCATGATTTCTGAAAGGTATGCAATATTAAACCCTATAGGCATGGTTTCTAAGTGATTTGCAACGTTAAGGTCCTATAGGCATGATTTCTAGATCATTTGCATTATTGAAGTCCTATAGGCATGATTTCTACTCATTGACTGATGCAAACAACATAAACCCCTCCCACACCCTTTTACTAATATTCCCCAAGTTATTACAAAAGTGGAAGGGAAAGACAAAAAGAAATACATCAAAACTAAAACGGACTCGAGGAAGCCCAAAGAAACCTTAATGTCCAACACATGTATTTTACCAAATCCGGGCTCCAGATTCCAAGGCCTTCTCTTAGAGTGTTTCAAAGTTCCAAGGGCTTTCAGGAAGCCCAAGCAATGCTTACACCCTAAAGATTGAGTAAAATAGTGCAATGTGTGGAATTACCAGCCCTTAGGCATCCAAGTTTAGAGGGAACTCTAGGGTCCCAAAGCATGGCTTACCATAGGGGGGTAGGACTTAAAGAACTAGAATAAGTGTAAAAGTGAGGGAATTAGAGGAGACCAAAGCAAAGGGTGGTTATACCTAGCCATGGATGGGACTAGCACACCCCTAATCCTTTACTTGGTTCAAGCAAATAAGAGAGCAAACTTTAGAAAGTCAGACTTAGGCCTGTATGGTGATTAGGATACCACCAGATTTGAGTCAAGCTCAACACATAACAGGGTTAAGGGAATGGGACAGATTTGAGTATAGGTTTAGAGCAACCTGGTTCTAAACTAGGGATGGCAATATGGTGCCACCCTAGTCTAACAATACTCACACACAAAGGGGGTTCAGGGAAAAGGATTGATATGAAAACATTTGTACCAACAAACAGAGTTAAGCCACGGGGACTTGAGGAAAGGGATGTACAGGAAAGTACTTAAACAAGCATAACAGAATCAAAGACATGGGAATATGGGGTAGGGATGTAACACGCTGAAGTTTAACTGCATAATGTAAGAAAGTCGAACATAAACAGACATATGAAAAGGGTAAATAAACACTTAGTTTGGAGATGGTATTTAAATCATGGACATACCAGTTGCAAACTCAAACAGTAAAGCAAGTAGGGCAGATAGAATCCTATAGCTTAGCCTTGGCTTTCAGCCGGCTAAACCCAAGCAACAGAACAAGTAGCAAAGACGAGCAGAGAAGAGAAGAAAGAGTTTAGTGAGTGTGAACTTGCAATTGTTCCTTCGTCCTCTCCTTTTGAAATAAAAGGGGTGGGGTTTTTTATAGTTTGAAAGTAAGCAGTAAAAAAGGCAAGAAAATAACTTAGTATCAAGTCATAATCAATTAGGGAAAGGACTTCCTTTAATTAAGGAATCTTACTTAAGGTAATAAAACAGAGTTTCATTTATGGAAAGAAGAATCAAGAATTAGTTGTAAAATAAAGGGTAAATACATACAAAGTTTTGAAAGATACACGGTTTTAAGCAAATAAGGCAAGAATAGAATCACTAATCACATAGTAAATCAAGGAATTAGGGATTTGAGCTCAGTATTGAATTCAGTCAGAAAATAGGTCCAAATCAGTCAGAAAGAAAGAATCAAAATAGATTCATAGGAAATCAACCCCCAAAATTAGGGTTACTTTGAAAGGAAAATGTTTGACTATAAAAGATGTATAAACTTAAACATGCAGGGCTAAGGTTAAACAAACAGTATAGTCATGTGATCAAAATAGAAGAACATAGATATGCGAGAAATAAAAAGGTCTTGCAAAGCTTAGAAAGAATCAGAAACATGAGATGGGTTTGGAGAATTAGGGTTTTGAAATCAGGCAGGCAGCAAACAATCGCACACAAGTAGTTTGAAAAATTCTCCAATATCTAGGGTTTCTTCCACAAGTCAAGTGTAGAGTTGAAAGCATATAAAATCAGGCAATTAAATAAACTCAGGAGGTCCAAAGAACACAAATATTCATGGAAACCTAAGTAAAGAAAAATACAGTAAAGAAATTACTCGGAAACCCTAGGAGGAATTACAATAAAGAAAAATACGCAGAAATCATAGTGAAAACATTTAGGAATTACAGCAGAGCCAAATAATGCAAGAAATCACAGTAGAACAAGTAGAAATCACAGAAACCCTAAGTTTTGAGAAGCTGAACAGTTTTGAAAACAAAAAATCGAAAAGATGTGAAAAATACTTAAAAATCCTAGAAAATAGCACGGATCTGAAGTAGTTCTTAGAGAGAAACAAAGAAAACCTCGAAGGCTTAGGGTTTCAGAGAAAACCCTAGAAAAATGAGAAAGGCCTGGAACGGGCTGGTCCTGAGTCGGAGATGGACTCACAGGGCTAGGACTCGCCGGAGATGAGTCGGAAATGGCCATAGAAACTGAATCGGAGAGATTTTGAGTTAAGGTCTTCAAGGTCGGACTCTGAAACCTCGAGCAAAAGGAGTATAGAGGTACATGGGGGTAGATATAGGTTACACAGGGCCTGGGAGGCCATGATTTCCGGTGGAACGAGGTCGGAGATCAACGGAGAGGGCTAGGGTTTCAGCGGGTGGTTGAGAGCGTTTTGAGAGGCGAGGGGATACGAGGGCGGCTCATTTGTGTAAATGATTTAGGGTTAGGGGTCTTGTGGGTTTAATTAAGGAAGGGGCTAACGTGGACCGTTGATCTAAATAATCAACGGCCACGATTGAAAATGGGGATCCGGGCGGGTTATATTAATAGGGTGTGGGTCGGGTAATTAATGAAATTGGGTCGGAATTGGGTTGGATTGGGGTTGAAATTGATGGTGCAATTTGGGCTACAACTGAAATAAAAGGACTGCAATTTAAATAGCCAATTTCCCCGTTTTGATTTTATAAAAATAGTAAATATTGTTTAAAAAATCAAATTAAAAATATAAAGTTAATAGGCAATGCATAAGTATTAATTTAAAAATATAAGAAATGATTTTGTGATTACGAATGCTATTAAATCGAGAAATAGGCTAAAATTGCAATTTCATGCAATTTTAGTTTAAAAATACCAAATGGACTTGTAAAATTATGAAAAAATTATGTAAATTATATTTTGTGTAAATGCGAGAATAAAATAAATTATTCGCCAAAATGATAGGTTTTTGGGAATAATTATTGGTTTTTATAGTGCAAAATAGGCCATAAATTGGTTTTAAAAATCTTTAAAATTTTGGGAAAATACCAAAGCCTTTGGGCATTCTTGTACATGCATACATATGTTATTTTAAAAGTACTTTGAGTATAAAAATACATAGGGAAAAATTGGGTATCAACAGCTGCCCCTCTTTACCCGAGGAGGATGAAAGAGTTGTCGGGTAAAGACAAGATGGCCAATTTTGACCGGAAACGGCGATTGTAAAAGAATTTGGACTGTTCTCTGGTTTCTGAGCTGCCTACATATCCCTGATTTTATAGGAATCAGGCCACATATAGTTCAGGAACCATTGGCGGAATATGCCGATGGAAATTTAAAAGAACGGTCGCGACGGTCAGGTTTGAGAGGGTGCTTGGAATCGGACAGGCTACGGAGAACTGGAGCTGGATCGCTGAGACAGCCGTGAGCCAGCCGGAGTACCTACAAGTGCGTGATGTACGTATATATTTGCGTAATTTAAATGTGATGCAAGTTCCCGTTGGACCATGAATGTTTGTCTTCGGACGGTTAGGATGATGTCCTCAGACTATGATGTCCTGGGCCATGAAGATCATAAAATAACGATTTGCAGGCCATGAAATGGTGTTCTTGGGCTATGCAGATGGTGCCTCCGAACTGTGACGCCTTTGAATAAGTTGGCGATTTTTTAGCCCATGAGAAGGTGGCAATCTTTCAGCCAAATGAATGCAAGGGTGGCGATTTTTCAGCCAAGGCGAGAATTTAAAATCCAAGTCGCGATATTTCAGCTGAAGCGAGAATTTAAATAAAGTGGCAATATTTCAGCCATGCAGGATGGAGACAGAGCTTAGTCTCGAAAGGCAGATAGATAGCCTTATGCAATATGGAGGTAGAGCTTAACCTCGGAAGGCAGAGTGTAGCCTTATGCAAAATGTGGATGGAGACAGAGCTTAGTCTCGGAAGGCAGATAGCGAGCCTTATGCAATATAGAGGTAGAGCTTAACCTTGGAAGGCAGAGAGTAGCCTTATGCAGAAATGCAAATGGAGACAGAGCTTAGTCTCGGAAGGCAGATAGATAGCCTTATGCAATATGGAGGTAGAGCTTAACCTCGGAAGGCAGAGAGTAGCCTTATGCAGAAATGCAAATGGAGACAGAGCTTAGTCTCGAAAGGCAGATAGCTAGCCTTATGAAATATGGAGGTAGAGCTTAGCCTCGAAAGGCAGAGAGTAGCCTTATGCAAAATGCAGATGGAGACAGAGATTAGTCTCGGAAGGCAGATAGATAGCCTTATGCAATATGGAGGTAGAGCTTAACCTCGGAAGGCAGAGAGTAGCCTTATGTAGAAATGCAAATGGAGATAGAGCTTAGTCTCGAAAGGTAGCAAGTAGCCTTATGCAATATGGAGGTAGAGCCTAACCTCAGAAGGCAGAGAGTAGCCTTATGCAGAAATGCAAATGGAGACAGAGCTTAGTCTCGGAAGGCAGATAGATAGCCTTATGCAATATGGAGGTGGAGCGTAACCTCGGAAGGCAGAGAGTAGCCTTATGCAGAAATGCAAATGGAGACAGAGCTTAGTCTCGGAAGGCAGATAGATAGCCTTATGCAATGCAGAAATGTAAAGAAACGAACAGTAGTAAGTTCTCTTAGCTGATAGATGATTGCGCTATCATGACCGCTGGGAAATACTGGGTGTAGATAGTAGACTTTTGCGAAATGAGTGATTGCTTTGAGAGTTTCGACTCTAAAGAGTGGGTACGTTTTGCTTTTGCGGCCTGATTCTAGTGGCCGGTTTGCGCTATTAAGACTGCTGGGGAGTGTCGAGTGCGGATAGTGACCCTCTGGAGGGTTTTTGATTCTGAAGAGCAAGTATACTTTGATTTGTTGCCTGAATTTCTGCATCCAAAGAAATATTGTAAGTTTTATAGGGGGGAGGTTAGTTCGTATCCTCCGGCTCTTACTGTTGTGTATCATTGGGGTAGCATTGCTAAACGATGCGATCCAAATAATATTCGGGCATGACCTAGTGAATATAAGGCAAGTGCATGTATATAAAATGATTTTATTTTAGATGAACCAACGATTGCAACGTGGTTCAAGACGCGGCGACCTTGCTTGCTCCGGAATTTTGAGGGTTCTCCTTAAAATTCTGCTCCAGTTTACTAGGCTGGCACTGCTGACGGCTGTGATGGATGACTGAACGCGGAACAATCCCAGAATTTTGAGGGCCCTCTCAAAATTCTGCCCCAGTTTACTGGGTTGGTACTGATGCAAAAGCTGACAAACTAACTTCGAAATTTTGAGGGTCCTCCTCAAAATTCTGCCCCAGTTCCAATAGCGGGGGGAAAGATGGAATTTTTATTAAAATGTGACCGAACCCATAGGGCTGCCTACGTATCCCCTCTTAAACGAGAATCAGGTCAGGCGTAGTTCAAAATACATCATGAAGGAAAAGCATATGATCAAATGCAGTATCGCTTCACTGCGTCTGCGTTGATAGGCTTCGGCCAGACTTCTCCGTCCATTTCTACGAGAATAAGGGCTCCTCCGGTTAGAACCCAATGCACCATATACGGACCCTGCCAATTAGGAGAGAATTTCCCTTTGGCTTCATCTTGATATAGAAATATCTTCTTTAACACCAGCTGTCCTGGTGTAAACTTCCTTGGCTTGACTCTCTTGTTGAAGGCTCTAGACATTCTGTTCTGATATAATTGACCGTGACAAACAGCGTTCATTCTTTTTCCGTCTATGAGGGCTAACTGCTCGTAGCGACTCTTGACCCATTTTGCATCATCTAATTCTGCTTCTTGTATGACCCTTAAGGAAGGAATTTCTACCTCGGCGAGGATGACCGCCTCTGTACCATAAACCAGCATATAGGGAGTGGCCCCAGTTGATGTGCGGACCGTGGTACGATAACCCAGTAAGGTGAATGACAACTTCTCATGCCACTGTTTGTGCTTTTCGATCATCTTCCTTAGTATCTTCTTGATGTTCTTATTGGATGATTCTACAGCTCCATTCATTTGAGGTTTGTAAGCCGTAGAGTTCTTGTGTTTAATCTTGAATGTTTCGCACATTGCCTTCATCAAGTTACTGTTAAGATTAGAACCGTTGTCGGTGATGATTGATTCCGGAAACCCGAACCGACAAACCATACGATCTCGGACGAAATCTGCTACTACTTTCTTGGTGACTGCCTTGTATGATGCTGCTTCAACCCATTTAGTGAAGTAATCAATTGCCACTAGGATGAACCTGTGCCCATTTGACGCGGCTGGTTCAATTGGTCCAATGACATCTATTCCCCAAGCGGCGAACAGCCATGGTAAGCTTGTTGTAGTAAGCTTGTTTGGAGGTACCTTTATCATATCTGCATGTATTTGACAATGGTGGCATCTCCGGACGTACTGGATGCAGTCTGCTTCCATAGTCATCCAAAAATATCCTGCTCGGAGTATCTTCTTTGCCAAGACGAAACCATTCATATGCGGTCCACAGGTCCCTGCGTGCACTTCCTCCAATAGTTTGGTTGCTTCTCTTGCCTCGACACATCTTAATAATCCCATATCGAGAGTCCTCCTATATAGGATTCCCCCGCTATGAAAGAAGTTGTTGGATAATCTCCGAAGTGTCCGTTCCTGAGTAGCATTGGCAAGCTCTGGGTACTCTCCTGTTGTCAGGTATTTTCTGATATCGTGGAACCAAGGTTTCCCGTTGGATTCTTCTTCGACGTGAGCACAATAAGCTGGTTGGTCGTGAATCTTGACCTGGATGGGGTCAATAAAGTTTGTATCTGGATGTTGAATCATAGATGACAAAGTGGCCAGTGCATCGACGAACTCATTTTGTACCCTGGGAATATGCTGGAATTCCGTCTTCCTGAACCTCTTTCTCAATTCCTGTATGTGATGCAGATAAGGGAGTATCTTGGGATTCTTGGTTGCCCATTCTTCTCGAACCTGATGTATGAGTAGGTCCGAGTCTTCGATTACTAGTAACTCCTGAACGTTCATATCAATGGCCAGTTTAATCCCTAGAATGCAGGCTTCATATTCGGTCATGTTGTTGGTGCACGGGAACCTGAGCTTGGCGGATACCGGGTAATGCTGACCGGTTTCTGATACCAGGACTGCTCCTATGCCAACTCCTTTGAAATTTGACGCTCCGTCGAAAAACATCCTCCAGCCGTCATAGGATTCTGCAATGTCTTCTCCTATGAAGGCTATCTCCTCATCAGGAAAATACGTCTTTAGAGGTTCGTATTCTCCTCCTACAGGATTCTCGGCGAGGTGATCTGCCAAGGCTTGTCTTTTGACTGCCTTCTGGGTAACATAAACGATGTCAAATTCACTTAACAGTATCTGCCACTTGGCGAGCTTACCGGTAGGCATGGGCTTCTAAAAGATATACTTCAATGGATCTATCCTAGATATGAGATAGGTGGTGTAAGCACAGAAATAGTGTCTCAATTTCTGAGCCACCCAGGTTAGGGCATAACAAGTGTGCTCTAATAAGGAATACCGAGCCTCGTACGGGGTAAACTTCTTGCTGAGGTAATAGATGGTTTGCTCCTTTCTTCCCGTCTCGTCATGTTGTCCCAAAACACAACCAAATACCCCATCCAACACTGCAAGATAAAGCAATAGGGGTCTCCCTAGCTCGGGTGGAACCAAGACTGGCGGTGTCGACAAGTATTCCTTGATTCTGTCGAAGGCCTTTTGACAATCATCAGTCCATTTAGTGGCGGCATCCTTCTTTTGCATCTTGAAGATGGGTTCACAAATGACAGTGGACTGAGCTATGAATCGGCTGATATAGTTGAGCCTTCCCAGAAAACTCATTACATCTTTCTTGTTCTTTGGCGGTGGCAACTCTTGAATGGCTTTGACCTTTGATGGGTCCAATTCTATTCCCCGACGACTCGCAATGAAACCCAATAACTATCCGGCTGGGACCCCGAACGCACACTTGGCGGGATTCAGTTTTAAGTTGTATCTCCTCAGTCTGTTGAAGAATTTTCTCAAATCTCCCATGTGATCTGCAGCTTTCCTGGATTTAATGATGATGTCGTCCACATATACCTCGATCTCTTTATGTATCATATCATGAAAGATTGTGGTCATGGCTCTCATGTAGGTAGCACCAGCATTCTTTAAACCGAACGTCATCATTCTATAACAGTACATTCCCCACGGCGTGATGAATTTCGTTTTCTCTGCATCTTCTTCATCCATCCATATCTGGTGGTATCCAGTAAAACAATCGACGAATGACTGGAGCTCATGTTTGGCGCAGTTATCAATCAGTATGTGTATATTTGGTAAAGGGAAATCGTCCTTAGGACTGGCCCGGTTGAGATCCCGGTAGTCGATACAGACTCTAACCTTCCCATCCTTCTTCGGTACCGGCACAACGTTGGCTAACCATGTTGGATACTCCACTACTCTGAGAACCCTGGCTTTGACTTGCTTGGTGACCTCTTCTTTGATTTTCAAACTCATGTCTGGCTTGAACTTTCTGAGTTTCTGTTTGACTGGTGGGCATGCCGGATCTGTCGGCAGCTTGTGAGCCACGATGGATGTGCTGAGACCGGTCATATCATCATACAACCAAGCGAATATACCCTTATATTCTTTCAAAAACTCTGTGTATTCTTCCTTTTCTGATGGTGACAAGTGTACGTTGATACGTGTTTCCTTGACATTTTCTGCGTTCCCCCAATTGATGACCTCAGTTTCATCTAAGTTAGACTTGGGCCTGTTCTCGAAATTCTTGACCTCCCTGACAACCTCTTCTGGTATCTCATCCTCTTCTGAGTCTATATCCGTTTGTCGCACTGTCTCATTGCAAGTCACAGTCGTTGGTTCATCATCAAGATATGTAATAGTAATGCTGTGTAAAATAAAGTAAATGGTAGAGAAAATAAATGAGAGCGAAACGTAAAGATAAAATTGGAAAATGCTTTTTCATAATCGTTTAAAACATCAGAGCTCTTTTCAAAAGTAAAGACAATGCGGAGAAGTAAAATCAACTAAAGTAAAGTGTGATGCATATGCGTCGTTTAGCCTTGCTACCCCGAGGCTCTCCAGGCGTTGGTGGTCCTGATTGACCAATTGGCGAGGTGCTCTCCTTGGTTCATAGCTTGAATGGAAGGGCCTTCCTCCACTTCCTCCTCGAAAATAACACAACAATCCACATTATCTTCCAGAAACAGGTTCTTTATTGCTGCTAGTGCCTCGTCTTCCTCTGATCCGTACAAAGTGTCGGCTGGCTGAAAAATCTGCTCCAACTGAGGTATAGGGTGCTCCAGCGGATGGTATGGTCCGTGCCATGGGGGTGACCAGTGGTTGAACTCCTCCCAAGTGTACTCATACCCTAGGTCAAAAGTGGTACCGTGCTTCTTCAGCTTGATAGGTTTGGTGATACCCTGCAGGTTCTTACCAAGTCCTTTTCCGGGTTCACACCCGCTCCAATTCAGGATGCTCTCAATTTTGTCATCCCACCATTTGTCTTTGTCTATGGCGTTGACTCGCTCGATGTGATGGTATGTTTCTCCACCGATGTTCCTTCTACCTCCGATCATCGGGATGGCCTAGCGACTATATATAGGGTTGCTACCGTCGCCACGAATGATTACTTCCTGATGATTCCATTCAAATTTTACAGCCTGATGCAAAGTTGACGCCACAGCCCAAGCGGCGTGGATCCAGGGTCGTCCTAGCAACAAATTGTAGGACGCTGGTACGTCAATGACTTGGATCTCGACATCAAACCAGGTGGGTCCCATCTGCAGGCATAAGCTAATTTCTCCAATGGTGGACCTCTGAGATCCATCAAAAGCTTTGACATTGATAGCCCCATCTTTGATCTCGTGCAATCCCTTACCCAATGTCCTGAGAGTTACCAATGGACAAATGTTGAGGCTGGATCCCCCGTCGACTAAAATCCTGGTGACAAAGTGATCCTCGCATTGCGTAGTGATGTGCAACGCTTTGTTGTGACCAAGCCCTTCTGGCGGTAATTCATCTTCATGGAAGGTGATCTTATGGCTTTCCAGTACCTGCCCCACCATGTTTGCTATTTCGCCTCCTGTTATGTTGCTGAGAACATAAGCCTCACTCAATACTTTTATTAAGGCATTTTTATGTGCCTCTAAGCTTTGTAGAAGAGCCAAAATAGAAATTTGTGCTGGCGTTTTGTTCAGTTGCTCGACGACCGAGTACTCTTTGGCATGTACCTTCCTCCAAAGGTCATCGGGTCTAGTTTCAACAGCCCGCCCGGAGGCCTGCTTGCTGGACTCAGCCAAGTGTTCCCGGGTGTATACCCTGCCTGTCTTGGTCATGCCCTGTGCGGCAATCGCTTCCCCAGTATATGTCTTTCCCTTCCTTCTAGCCTCAGCGGTGTAATCCCAAGGTATAGCATTTGTCTTGAACGGGGTTACGTCTGTCATGGAGACTGGAATTGGTGCCTTAGGAGGTAACATAGTAACTTCAAACGGCGTAGGCGCCCTTGGAATCCGAACTCAACCTCAATTGGTTTTGGCGCCTTTGAAGGTGGTGCTTCAAAGTCGAGTGGTACGGACACATTTACCACATCGCCCTCAGAGGGCTGAATCTGGACAACAATAGGATTGAGAGTAACTATTGGTTTCTTAGGCTCGTCTCCTTCAGCTATCAACCCGATTGACCCCTTGGGGTCCCAATCATCTTTGATATCGATCATGTGGATGCCTCTACCCTCGTGGTCAGGAAGAGGGTTGTTGCGGACATTAGGAGCGGGCTCCTTTGCTATAATGATCTTGTTGTCAATCAGGTTTTGAATCCTGTTTTTCAACGAGCAACACTCGTCGATGGTATGACCCTTCATCCCGGAATGGTATGCGCAAGTCTTGTTTGGGTTGATCCACTGGGAAGGATTTTCTGGAGTTACGGCTTGGATAGGGGTAACGTAACCAGATGCCTTGAATTTTTGATATAATTGGTCAATTGGCTCGGCTATGACGGTATATTGTCTGGTAGGTTTGCGGTCGAAGTTTGGTCTAGGTCGAGGGAAGTTTTGACGGGTAGGAGGTGATGGGTAGTGAGAAGGTTGGGAGTTATATGCTTGGTATATAGGTGCGGGTTGGGAATATCTGTGTGAAGCGGGTTCATACGTAGGTGGTGGAGCAGGTGATGGAATTTGGTAGGTGGGTGATGGTGCTTGGTAATTTAGGGTAGGTTGATATGTGAGTGGAGCTGAGGGATAGGTTTGGTACTTCATAGGGGAGTTGTTCCTTTGCGCAGCCATCACAGAATTCACATCCTTTTTCTTTGATGAGCCACCAGACTGTAAAGCCTTGTTGGTAGCTTGCAATGCCTCGAGGTTAGTGACCATACCATTTTTGATGCCTTCTTCGATTCTTTCTCCCAACTTGATGATGTCGGAGAACTTTTGGCCCTCTATTAGCATCAGCCTCTCGTAGTACTGCGGATCCTGAGCACGGACGAAGAACCTGTTCATTTGTTCTTCCTCCAAGGCCGGTCTGACCTTAGCAGCTTCTGACCTCCAACGAGTAGCATACTCGCGAAAGGTCTCTGTGGGCTTCTTCTTGAGATTCTTGATATAGAACACATCTGGTGCGTTCTTAGTGTTGAACCTAAACCGATCCATAAAGTCAGACGCCATGTTCACCCAACTAGTCCATTTCTTTGCATCCTGGCTAATATACCATGATAAAGCATCACCCTTCAAACTCCTCATGAACAGCTTCATGCGAATCTTCTCGTCCCTTCCGACTCCTACCAGCTTATCACAATACATTCTAAGGTGGACCTTGGGATCACCTGTACCATCGAATAGTTCGAACTTGGGAGGTTTGTACCCTTCCGGGAGCTCAACATCTGGCTGAACACAGAGATCTTCGCAACTTAACCCTTCAACACTTTTGTTACCTTCAAAATCTTGGACCCAGCTAGTCAACTTCTTGATCTCAGCGGCCAAATTCTGAATGAGGGAGCTCTTGTCATCTGTCTCGATTGCACTGGTGATTGGCTGACTGTAATGTGGCATGGTGTCCACAAAGATTGGAGTGTTATGGTCTTTTGTGGTATTTTGTGTTTCAGGAACGTGCAGTGGAGTGTTGTTGCAGGTGTTGCAGGCTTGGGCATGAACGGGTTGTGGTGGTGGTGTAGTATGGTTCTGGTTGTTGGCATCAGCAGCGGCAAGAGTGATTGACAGACTTGCCAGGTTTCGAACTTGTTCCAATTCTTCTCGAAATCTCAGCAAAGTTTGCTCAAGATGAGCAGCAGTTTCCTTAGTGATTGAAGCGTTCTGAGAGGTTTCCTCGATTTCCTTTCTAGCACTTGTATCTCCCATTTTGCCTTTGTTCCTGTTTCTAGTAGGACTTGGAGGAGGAGGAGGTGGAGGACCCTTGGATCTTGTTGAGTACGCTGATGGTGCCAGAATGCACGAACTAACCTTTGGGGAGGGGAATAAAAATAATAAAAGAAAAAAACCAAAAGGTAAAAAGTTAGCGCGGATTCTGATAAATAATATTGCAATATTTAAACACATTGTGCTGGAATATAAACCGCTTCCTAATTTGGGTGTCTCGTTGTGCCCGAGGTAAGCCTCGCGACAAATTAAATTTGGAGAACTTATAATGCTAAATGCCTCATTTTATTGATAAAAACAAGACGAGTCTTAAAACAACTGAATGATAAAATATCACTAATGGCCAGTGGCCTTATTACATTATGAAAGCAGAAAATAAGAGTCCTACTACTTGGTCCCAGAAGGACCTTCCCCAGATTTGGTACTCTTGCCTCCTTCGTACAGCTGCACCAGTTCGCGCAGTCCCAACAGCAAGTAAGCTCGGGCCAGGTGCCCACCTTCATTACCCTCAGTATTCTGACAATCATCGATCCTCTTCAGAAATTTACCTTCCAGTTCCACTAAGCCTCGTTCCAGATACACAGCCGGTTGTTGGCGTTGACAGCCATATCCTTCCACTCGTTGATCAACTTCTCATGGGCTTCCTGTATTTCCCGATGTTCGTTCTCGCATTATCGCATCCTTTTGCGCAGTTGATTGTATTTAACCTTTGCTGTAGTCTTTTCATCGATAAACTTATGACCATGGACAAACCCTGGGTGACCCAAACCAATGTGATCATCTTCCAACCAACCTGTGTAGTGCGGCACACACCCGGCATGATACCTGTCTGGTTCAATAGACTCATTCCCTAAAATGAGCTTGCAGTGCCACATATGTTGAGCGTGACACCTGTGCGGGCTATCATCATCTTGAAAGTCAGCCCTGAAATGACTCATTTTCTCTACCCTAGGTATGATTTGTTTCCTTCCGGCTTTCCTCATGACTCGGAGGGGGAAGTAAGGGTGAGTTCCCCTCAGGCCAATGAGTATGAGGAATGGTGCGTCTCGGGAATGGATAATGAACTCCCCTGTTGGGAACCACTCGAACATCCACTAAATTTGCTATACTTTTAGATTCTCGAACAGCTCTACCCATCCACTGGCGTCCTCTGGCTGAGCGGACATGTTGGGTGTGAAGTTCATTCGCTTTGGGTGATGAAAGGCGATGTGGTCATCCCAATCCCTGCGTATGATTTCCTGTCTGTAGTCGCCTTTCTGAAGGTGTTCTATAAGCCAAAGCTGAAGTAACATATTACAACCCTCGAAGTGTGGAGCCCCTTGTTGACATTTTCCCAAGGCTCGATAGATTTCAGCGATGATCATAGGTACTATGCTGAAAGACTGCCCGTCAATTCCTTCCATTAAGGTCTTGGTCACCATGGCTAGTCTGGTGTGGATCCTAGCCTTCTTCATAGGGAAAATTATCATGCCCAAGAAGCAAAACATGAACACGAACACCATTCTATGTATATCACCCAAAGAGGTAAGGGCGAATTCGACCATGTAGGTGCGATAGGACTTGCTGTGGCCACACCTCTCTTATAAAAAGTCGAAGGGTATGTAGGAGTCCTTCAAGCAAGAAAGGTCGGGGTTTTTCTTGAGTCCCATCATCTTAAGAAAGCCTCTACTTTTGCGATTCTCCGGCATAAGCAAACCCGAAGTTTCCCAAGGGATACTAGCTAGGCCCCATATCTCTTCTAGCAGAGGGGTCATTTCCAAATCTCCGAAACGGAACACTGATCGATCACCATCCCAAAACAAAGTGGCAGCCTCAATGATCTTGTTATTGGGTTGGATTTCCAGAAGTGAGGGTAAATTCCCTAAGTACTTGCGGACGAGGGTTTGATCACTACCATGAAGATCTTCCCACCAACTTAGCAACCTTGGGTGGATGTTGGATACCATACCGAATCTGGGGACCTTGTGCCTCATTTTCTACAAAACAAAACGTTAGGCCCTTAACCCCCACCGGACTCGACTATTTAAATCAATAATTAGCAAAAGGGCATTTAGTTCTCCAAATAAATGCACATAACGTGGAGGTGTCCGTTTGAGTTTCGAGGAAACCCGATGGACTTTGGTTTAGGCTATCTTAATGAGTCATTATGTGGACAACATAACTGACTCGGCTAAGTTTGACCATGATGCATGAACAGTTTAATAGAGTAAGGTTTCTACTTTGAAGTGCTAGACAAGGTACCCTTGAGCGGACAACTCAAGAGGGAAAGGCGCGGAACCGTCGACTACATCGTTGATCGACTGGTTTTACCGCAAATATGCCTTTGCCACATTTAGGGGTTATAATATCGGAAGGGCACAACCACTCATTATAAGCGTTGCTATAGGATTTGTTTTGGCACGAGTAGGATATGATGTTGAGAGATGCAATTACAATAATGAAACAAATTACATGTATTTTCACGTTCATAAAGTAAAGATTACAATAAATGCTCGGAAATGAAAACGGAATTGAGATAATGGTAGAGCAGTAAAGGGGAAAGCAATTAAAGGAAAAGAAAACACGAAGAGTCAAGTTAATATTCATGGAGAAATGATTAAAAGCAGGAAATAAAGGTAATAAAGGAAGCAATAAAGTCATAAAAAGAACGTAATGGTAAAAGCCTTAAAGCATTTCCCCAACAGAGTCGCCATGTTGTCGACGCCCCCCTTTTTCCTAAAGAGCGAAATCGGGTTTACGACATTATGGACAAAACAACTCTTATTCCCCTTTTGAGGAATCGGGTTATGGAATTTGAAGAGTCGTCACCTAATGATTATAGTGCATTAGGACACTTTTAAAGAAGAGAAGAATTTTTGAAAGATAAACCAGAGTTCGGGTAAGGGCTTGAGATTATCTCGAGGGGAAGGTGTTAGGCACCCCTCAAGATCCACTAGTATGGTTCTCGGCCGTACTTAGTTATGACTTTAAGAGGAGTATGAATAAACAAGCAAAGTTTGCACATAGGAAGTATAAACAAGGTGAAAATTTTTGAAAGAAGAAAGACACAAGTGATTTTAAAAGGAGAAAGCTTAGTTGAAGAAACATTAATTTAAGAAAAATATCAGTAACTAAAGAAGGAGAAAAGGGGTCCTAGGTTTAAATATAATATGGATCACTTTGGTGCAATACCAAGCAATCATTCTCACACGAGATATTAGCGCACCGTTATCATCTCCATATCCTACCCTTCCCACCCCGTCAAGGTATTAAACGTGATTAGTCTCGTTTTGCTTATTGCATGCTAGTACCCGTCCCGACCTATTAGTCCCGGGGTATTTGGACTTCTAATCCTAAAAGAAAGAAAGGGGTAGAGGCATATATGGAGTTTCAAAAGGATAAAATACTAGGCGTCAATCAAAACAAATAGCAGATAAGTAGGAAATAAAACAAATACTCAAAAGGCTCATACAAACCCCATAAATCACATAGCAATTATTTTAGCATGTCTTACAATTACTGATTTGGTCTTAAGATTAAAACTGACAGTGGACAGATTAGTTTAACACATAGAGTTGGATAATAAGTCTACTTTGAGCCCCTCGGGTCCGGTTTGTTAGAAATCAAAAGTATTATAGGCGAATGATTTAGAAAATACTGATTTCAGAAGAGGTAATCGGATGCAGAAGAATTTTAAAGGAAAGTACAGATTTCGAAAGCATCAAACTGTTTGAGTGAAAAAGCGAAAGAGTTATGCAAGAATTTTGAAGGCAGGAATATTATTGAGAAAAGGATTTGGTTGCAGAATTATTTTAAAGGCAGTTTCAGGGACTGATTAAAATGCTTAGGCAGAACTATTTAAGAAAAAAAAATGTTCATGGAAAAGAATGCAGATTTGTAGAGTTTGAAAGCACACATGGTTTACAAAAGAGTTTTGTTGAAAACATTACTTAAAAAACGTTAAGAACCAATTGACAGACTGCTGTTACTTAAACGGATCAAGCGAGTTGTAATTAGTCCTATAGGCATGACATCTACGTTTCGATTTTTAAAAGGAGTTGTTAAAGCATTGGTAAAAGATTAGCGTAATTATCCTACAGTTTGCCTAACGCATATGCAGTTCCTATCGACATGATTTCTATCATGCTTGCAATACAAATCCTATATGCATGATTTCTGAAAGGTATGCAATATTAAACCCTATAGGCATGGTTTCTAAGTGATTTGCAACGTTAAGGTCCTATAGGCATGATTTCTAGATGATTTGCATTATTGAAGTCCTATAGGCATGATTTCTACTCATTGACTGATGCAAACAACATAAACCCCTCCCACACCCCTTTACTAATATTCCCCAAGTTATTACAAAAGTGGAAGGGAAAGACAAAAAGAAATACATCAAAACTAAAACGGACTCGAGGAAGCCCAAAGAAACCTTAATGTCCAACACATGTATTTTACCAAATCCGGGCTCCAGATTCCAAGGCCTTCTCTTAGAGTGTTTCAAAGTTCCAAGGGATTTCAGGAAGCCCAAGCAATGCTTACACCCTAAAGATTGAGTAGAATAGTGCAATGTGTGGAATTACCAGCCCTTAGGCATCCAAGTTCAGAGGGAACTCTAGGGTCCCAAAGCATGGCCTACCATAGGGGGGTAGGACTTAAAGAACTAGAATAAGTGTAAAAGTGAGGGAATTAGAGGAGACCAAAGCAAAGGGTGGTCATACCTAGCCATGGATGGGACTAGCACACCCCTAATCCTTTACTTGGTTCAAGCAAATAAGAGAGCAAACTTTAGAAAGTCAGACTTAGGCCTGTATGGTGATTAGGATACCACCAGATTTGAGTCAAGCTCAACACATAACAGGGTTAAGGGAATGGGACAGATTTGAGTATAGGTTTAGAGCAACCTGGTTCTAAACTAGGGATGGCAATATGGTGCCACCCTAGTCTAACAATACTCACACACAAAGGGGGTTCAGGGAAAAGGATTGATATGAAAACATTTGTACCAACAAACAGAGTTAAGCCACGGGGACTTGAGGAAAGGGATGTACAGGAAAGTACTTAAACAAGCATAACAGAATCAAAGACATGGGAATATGGGGTAGGGATGTAACACGCTGAAGTTTAACTGCATAATGTAAGAAAGTTGAACATAAACAGACATATGAAAAGGGTAAATAAACACTTTGTTTGGAGATGGTATTTAAATCATGGACATACCAGTTGCAAACTCAAACAGTAAAGCAAGTAGGGCAGATAGAATCCTATAGCCTAGCCTTGGCTTTCAGCCGGCTAAACCCAAGCAACAGAACAAGTAGCAGAGACGAGCAGAGAAGAGAAGAAAGAGTTTAGTGAGTGTGAACTTGCAATTGTTCCTTCGTCCTCTTCTTTTGAAATAAAAGGGGTGGGGTTTTTTATAGTTTGAAAGTAAGCAGTAAAAAAGGCAAGAAAATAACTTAGTATCAAGTCATAATCAATTAGGGAAAGGACTTCCTTTAATTAAGGAATCTTACTTAAGGTAATAAAACAGAGTTTCATTTATGGAAAGAAGAATCAAGAATTAGTTGTAAAATAAAGGGTAAATACATACAAAGTTTTGAAAGATACACGGTTTTAAGCAAATAAGGCAAGAATAGAATCACTAATCACATAGTAAATCAAGGAATTAGGGATTTGAGCTCAGTATTGAATTCAGTCAGAAAATAGGTCCAAATCAGTCAGAAAGAAAGAATCAAAATAGATTCATAGGAAATCAACCCCCAAAATTAGGGTTACTTTGAAAGGAAAATGTTTGACTATAAAAGATGTATAAACTTAAACATGCAGAGCTAAGGTTAAACAAACAGTATAGTCATGTGATCAAAATAGAAGAACATAGATATGCGAGAAATAAAAAGGTCTTGCAAAGCTTAGAAAGAATCAGAAACATGAGATGGGTTTGGAGAATTAGGGTTTTGAAATCAGGCAGGCAGCAAACAATCGCACACAAGTAGTTTGAAAAATTCTCCAATATCTAGGGTTTCTTCCACAAGTCAAGTGTAGAGTTGAAAGCATATAAAATCAGGCAATTAAATAAACTCAGGAGGTCCAAAGAACACAAATATTCATGGAAACCTAAGTAAAGAAAAATACAGTAAAGAAATTACTCGGAAACCCTAGGAGGAATTACAATAAAGAAAAATACGCAGAAATCATAGTGAAAACATTTAGGAATTATAGCAGAGCCAAATAATGCAAGAAATCACAATAGAACAAGTAGAAATCACAGAAACCCTAAGTTTTGAGAAGATGAACAGTTTTGAAAACAAAAAATCGAAAAGATGTGAAAAATACTTAAAAATCCTAGAAAATAGCACGGATCTGAAGTAGTTCTTAGAGAGAAACAAAGAAAACCTCGAAGGCTTAGGGTTTCAGAGAAAACCCTAGAAAAATGAGAAAGGCCTGGAACGGGCTGGTCCTGAGTCGGAGATGGACTCACAAGGCTAGGACTCGCCGGAGATGAGCCGGAAATGGCCATAGAAACTGAATCTGAGAGATTTTGAGTTAAGGTCTTCAAGGTCGGACTCTGAAACCTCGAGCAAAAGGAGTATAGAGGTACATGGGGGTAGATATAGGTTACACAGGGCCTGGGAGGCCATGATTTCCGGTGGAACGAGGTCGGAGATCAACGGAGAGGGCTAGGGTTTCAGCGGGTGGTTGAGAGCATTTTGAGAGGCGAGGGGATACGAGGGCGGCTCATTTGTGTAAATGATTTAGGGTTAGGGGTCTTGTGGGTTTAATTAAGGAAGGGGCTAACGTGGACCATTGATCTAAATAATCAACGGCCACGATTTAAAATGAGGATCCGGGCGGGTTATATTAATAGGGTGTGGGTCGGGTAATTAATGAAATTGGGTCAGAATTGGGTTGGATTGGGGTTGAAATTGAGGGTGCAATTTGGGCTACAATTGAAATAAAAAGGGACTGCAATTTAAATAGCCAATTTTCCCCGTTTTGATTTTATAAAAATAGTAAATAGTGTTTAAAATCAAATTAAAAATACCGAGTTAATAAGCAATGCATAAGTATTAATTTAAAAATATTAGAAATGATTTTGTGATTACGAATGCTATTAAATCGAGAAATAGGCTAAAATTGCAATTTCATGCAATTTTAGTTTAAAAATACCAAATGGACTTGTAAAATTATGCAAAAATCATGTAAATTATATTTTGTGTAAATGCGAGAATAAAATAAATTATTCGCTAAAATGACAGGTTTTTGGGAATAATTATTGATTTTTATAGTGCAAAATAGGTCATAAATTGGTTTTAAAAATCTTTAAAATTTTGGGAAAATACCAAAGCCTTTGGGCGTGCTTGTACATGTATACATATGCTATTTTTGAAAGTATTTTGAGTATAAAAATACATAGGGAAAAATTGGGTATCAACACAGGCAACCCAACTGGCCTAGCCAAACAATAATCCCTTCACCAAGTCTTGGCGGAACCTGACAGACGAAAAGCAGCAAAGTCGACCCCATTGGTATCCACTATCCCCATATTCCGAAGAACCTCATGACAGCTGTCTAAGTAATCCTGGAGATCCTCTAAAGATCTACCACCATAAGTAGTAGTGAACATCTAGGTGAACCAGTCCAATCTCCACAAAACATCGGCAAACATAGATGCTCCATCACCGGTCTGAGCTATTACACCCAGCTGAACTTCTCCAACTGGCTGAGCTGCTGGAGTCTGAAACTGGGGAGCCATCTGCTCCGGAGTGCGGGTAGTGGGAGTTTGTGCTCCTCCCCAGCCCGAGAGACGGCTAGTGCTACAGGAAGTAAGCCTGCCCAGGTGACACTCTTCATAAGGCACACTAGATGGACCAGAGCATCTTGGAGTACTGGGGTAGTAATGAACCCCTCTGGGACTTGAGCTGGGCCCACCGGAACTATCTGGGTCGGAACCTCATCATCAAACTCTACCTGAGGCTCCGCCACTGGTGCTGCTGCTCTGGGCTGAGCTCTTCCCCTGCCTCGGCCTCTAGCACGGCCTAGGCCTCGCCCTCTGCCCCTTGTGGGAGCTGCTACTGGGGGATCAGGATGCTGGTCAGTGGATGAAGAAGCACGTGTTTCGCCATCTGCAAAAGAATATAGTAGAAATTCAATTAGCATTGAGAAACCAAACCGCACGACAGATATGAATAGAAGTAAAATTGCTCCTAACTTTGCAGCCCCTGGGGGATAAGCACAGACGTCTCCGTACCGATCCCTCAGACTCTACCAAGCTTGTCCGTTAATTGTGAGACCTAAGCAACCTAGGGCTCTGATACTAACTTGTCACGACCCGAATTTCCTATCCTCGGGAGTCGTGATGGCCCCTACTAGTGAAAGCTAGGCAAGCCAATGATTTCAATTATTTTACCTTTTTTATTTTTTTATTTTTTATTTTATCCCTTAACCGTTGTAAATTAACATTTTATAAACAGCAGAAATTACTCAAACACCGCTTTTTCTTTAAAATTCACTTCCAAATTACTTGTATCTAGTCCAAATTAATTTAACAACATCAATAAATGCTAAGGAATTCATACCCAATGCTAAATTTTAGATTTTCTACCATTTTTCCCAAAAAGTCAGAAATTGACCCCGAGCCCGCTTGTTCAAAACTAGAGGTTCGGACCAAAACCCGATCACCTATTCATCCACGAGCCCAAATATGCAATTAGTTTCGAAAGTTGTCCACAAAACGAGGTCTAAATCCTAATTATTCAAAAAACCCTAACTCTATCCAAATTCCTAATTTTTACCATGAAAACTCTTGACTTTTAATTAAAAAGTGATGAAAAATATTGAGTTATTGAAAGAGTAAAGTTTAGAATTGATTACCAACACTTTGGGGATGAATTTGTGTGAAGAAAATCACCTTTACGCCTTGGGAGTTCGAAAATATGAAGAAAAATAAGTTATATCCGCGTTGGAGTCTGTTTTAAAATGACTGGGCAGGCTTTTATCGCGTTCGCAATGGGCCTGTTGCGTTCGCGATGGGTCAGGCCCAGATGTTCTTCGCGTTCGCGGTCGAGTGGCCGCGTTAGCGTAGAACAAAATTCCTTCGCCCAGTCCCCGGCCAAAAAGGCCTCCGCGTTCGTGACAGCAGGTCCGCGTTCGCGGAGGGTAACCCCCCTCCCAAGGATCGCGTTCGCGTCCTAAGCTCCGCGTTCACGATGAACAAATCTGACACCTGAGGAACTTACCTTACGCGTTCGCGAGGGAAGCCACGCGAACGCGAAGAACAAAATCACTGAGCACCTAAGACAGCAAAACGTGCAACTTTTCTAAGTGTAAAAACATCCCGAAACCTATCCAAAACTCACCCGAGCCCTCGGGGCACCAAACCAAACATGCATACTAACTCAAAAACATCATATGGACTTACTCGTGCGATCAAATCGCCAAATTAACACCTTTAACAACGAATTTAGCACTAAAATTAGAAAAAAAAATCCTCAAGAACTCTTAAGTTCAAATTTTAACAACCGAAGGTCCAATTTACGTCATTTCAAGTCCGTTTCATACCAAATTTTACAGGCTCAACCTAAATACCATATAAGACCTGTACCGGGCTCCGGAATCAAGAGACAAGCCTGATACCATCAATTTCCAATACATTCAAATTTCCAAAAACTCTTAAAATTTTAGTTAAACAATTTTCTTCAAAAATTTATTTCTCGGGCTTGTGACCTCGGAATTCAATTTCGGGCATACGCCCAAGTCCCATATTTTTCTACGGACCCTCCGGGACCGTCAAATTACGGGTCCGGGTCCATTTACCCAAAATATTGACCGAAGCCAACTTAAATTAAATTTTAAGGCCAAATTAGCATTTTTATCAAATTTTCACATAAAAGCGTTTCGGATATACGCCTGGACTGTGCATGCAAATCGAGGTGAGATAAAAGGAGGCTTTTAAGACCTCGGAACGTAGAATTTACTTGTAAATCATCACAAAGTTGATTTTTTTATTTAGTATAATTTTTCGACAAAAATATTTAATGACATAAATATATAACTTCGCCCTTGCTCACCACTAATTCCACATCTTTACTCTTCTCATCACCATCAAATTTTGGCAGCTTGATTTTTTTTTTTTTACAACTTGATGTAATAAAAGGCGGATTTAGGATTTTTAGTATACGGGTGCACTACTAAAAAAAGCAAAGAAAAACATATATTAAGTGGGAATTGATCTCTATTTCCCATGGTAATTAATTTAACTTTCAACCAAGTGCATCATTCGACCTTCTTGGAGCATGAGTGCCAACAGTTAATATTATACCAATATTAAAAAATATGTACATAAAATATTTAATTTTGTGGAGAGACCATAAATTCACGTGGCTCATATTTTTTCCTAAGCTGTTATAATTAAAAGTTCTACAAGTGTGCGGAAATTCGTACATTTCAATCAATTGAAATTCGTACTATTGTTTAATTAGTCCAAAACTTGCGTTAAAAGGATAAATGGCATATTGACATTTAAACTTTATTAGAAGGAGAAAAAAATTAGTAACCGCATTTATACGAGGACTTATACTAATCATGGGAAAATTTGAAGAGGAATTTTCATAAACCACTATTGTTTAGAGCCTAATAACTATTGTTTGCCTAATTATCATTCGTAGTTACTGTTCAATTGTTACCACTTTGTATTAATTGTATTCAAACGCACAACGAATACAACCTATGTCAATTATATTCGTTCGCACAACATGTATCAACTGTAACATCGACTGTATACAAGAAGTATACAAGGGATACAACCTGCATCGAGTGTATACAGGGTGTATACGAAGGATACAACCTGTATCGATTGTATTTAAACGCACAACGAATACAACCAAGACGGCATATAAAAATAAAGAAAAATAAAATGCTCTTGCCGGGTGTTGAAATCAAGGCCTCTACTAACTAAGTGGACACTCTAACTAATTAAGCTACAAGAGATGGTTGGTCTTTTATTTCAATTCAAAATAACTAATCTTTTGATTCATGAATTTGCTATAAAATTTAAATATAGCTACAAAAGGTAAATTTAAAAGTATAGCCACATATGATAAATATAGTATATATGTTTGACGTGTTGCGTAATTATCCTAAATTTCAACTACAACAGCATAATACATCGGGTTGAGCAAAAAGAGGCAGTGTAAGCATATACTACAAAGAAGTAGAAATGACATCAGATAGCCACTCTAAAAGGGCTATTATTTAGGAATTAGTCAATGTGTCCTGAATTTTGATTTTCTAATACAATTTTTTGGAATACAAAAATGTCCTGAATTATCCTAAAATTCATATTTTTAACTTTAAATTTTATGACAAATAAGTACGGTTGATCCCTAAATAATAGCCCTAAAAATGATTGTTTTTGAACTTCGCCCTAAAAAGAATCTTAATCTTCTTGGGCTTTTTATGATCATTCCTTGGGTTATTGTTGGGCTATTTTGTAGTATTTGATGGTGTACATAAGGCTGTAAAATAATATATATATATATATATATATATATATATATACACACACACACACACACATTATTTATGTTATACACAAAAATTATATAAATTTTATATTTTTTTTGACTATCGAATATAAATGGATTTTTTCATTTCTATACATTATTTGAAACTTTATTACCCTTAATGTCCATGTTTAGTTAATTACCCGGTATAAACAAGTTTTGTTTACGAAATATATACAATCCACCTTAAAAGGCTCCAATCCATTATTTGTGCCTTCAATCAAGAGATCTAGTTACATCCTTTTCCTTTTTTTCCTCTCTTCTCTCCCCTTTTCTCTCTAGATTCTCTCTTTCTCCCCATATCTTCGGCAGAAGCTATATCTTGCATGGAAGTGAATTTAAACATACAATTTCTTAATATTGCAGTTGTATGCACTTCACTAATTCAAAGGAATTCCTTTGGTTAATTAATTGGTTACTCACATACGAACTGACTTTATCGTACCAATTTCTCCGATAAGTCGCTACATTCCTCGAACACGTGTTTTGGGGTTAGGAATGAAGATTAATAAGAGTTGACGAATCATTTAATCACTCTAATGAAAACACAAGTCACTTTTATGCATTACGACAGTTGACACAATTGAATGGGTCTTCCTATAATTTTGACCTAATTATTTATTAACTAAGAGATGCACAAAGTCGAGAGTTTATCAAAAACAGTTTCTTTACCCCTTGATGTAGGGGTAAGATCTGCATAAACACTATTCTCCTCAAACCACACTAATAAAATTTCACTAAGTCGTTGTTATTGTCGTTGTTGAGAGACGCACGCAACTCATAGTTATTGCTATCATGACGATGAGAAGATATTTTTAAACTATTAAATTATAATGTGAGAATTATAAATTAATTAAATTATACTATTTTGTCTTACGCTTAATTGCTCAAATGTGATATTAAATCTTTTTTTTTTCATGCTTAACATAGTATCCTCGGATATGGAAAAAACACGTGTTTCTATCTTAGTCTTTATAAACAAATGAATCAGGGTACATGTACTTTAACATATTTTCCGACATCAAACATCTAATTCACAATTCACTATGTTGTTCAACTTTTATACAATATATATTTTATATATTTTGTATCTGATTATACATAGTAAAAAAATTCATACAATTAATTATATATTATACAATTTATCTACAATTCATCTATAATTTATCTACAACTTTCACACAGTATTTCTACTCAGTTAAATACAACTATATTAACATACAATTTAAATACAAAATTTATACAAAAATTATATAATATGTCTTTTGTATATTTTGTATCTGATTTATACATAGTAAAAAAAATCTAACAACTAATTATATATTATACAACTTATCTACAACTTTCATACATTATTTCTACTCAGTTATATACAACTACAATATCATACAACTTAAATATAATTTTAATACAATGTTGTTCAACTTTCATACAATAGTTAAATAAATAAATAAAAATATATAAACAACAGAATATAATTTCTCTATAATTTTACTACAATTTCGTAAATATAATGTATATCATGTCTTCTTCTTCTACTTCTTCTTCGAGTTTCAATCTGAAATTCAGCTAAAACCAAGTTTAATCTTCACCAAAACTCCTCAAAATTGAGATATAAACTCCAACTATATTCCCATTTGTTTGCAACAACACCCAATCCAAACAAATAATAATTTTTGAAAACTCAAATTCGAATTCAAAGCTTCAAAGCTTTTTAATGGCTGTTAATGGTGAAATTGCTGCTCTTTTTTCCTTTGCTTTACATTATTGAAATTAGGAATTGAGAGATAGAGAGAGACGTAGAGAGAATTCTCAATTCTTTGCAGCAACATCCAATTCAAACAAATAATGTTTTTTGAAAACTCAAACTCGAATTCAAAGCTTCAAAGCTTTTTAATGGTTGTCAATGGTAGAATCGCAGGTGCGTGCAAGATACGTGGGGGAGAGGGATGGGATATGGAGAGAGAAACATGGGAGGGGTGGAAGATGTGTTAGAGTAATTTTAGGACACTAATTATTATCATTAATCCCCTTAAAATGTACATAAATGACAATTAGGTATATAAAATATAATTATAATAAAACTTAAATAGGGAGAGTAATAATTTTATATAGTATATAGAAATGTAAAAATTTCAATATAAATAGTTTCTAGCACATGCTATAAATGAGAAGGCCCAAAAGCAACGGCCTGCTATTGTGGCCCATCACGAAATTTTGATGTGGCGTACAATTTTGCTCCTTCTAACTTTCTTTATGATTTATCCAGTAGTCCATTTCGTACTCTTGTTCTTCAAGTGGATTTATCTAGGAATTTTTACTTCCTATAGCAAAGGTTAACACCTTATTTATTTTAAATAAATACTATTTGAAAAAACTATATTCTATAGACTTTTAAGGTTTATAGCAAAATATTTAATTTTGGTTACCTCCTAACCCTAAGCCACTAAATACGCTATTCAATTACACTATTTTCTTTCTCTCTCTACTTTGATACATCTCATTCTCTTCTTCCATTCTCTGAAAACACGATACTCAATCTCAAAATTTGTCTCACCCACACTATTTTCTTTTCATTCTGATCAATTTCTTGCACCGAATATTTGAATTGCGATTTCTCTGTCATCAATACACTCTCTCTGATGTCTCAAAACCACTTGAGTTTACTATGTATTTAAAGGTTAATCTGTTTATCTCTTTGTTCATTCTTCATCTGTTGGTTGCTGCCAATGTTAGAGGGCACGAGATCAAGAAAGGAGATTTCTCTGTTAAGGTCACTAAAAGCAAATCAAAATTCATATGTTTCTCCGGATTCACCGAAATAAGAAAATAAGAAGACGCGTGTTGTACCTTCAAATCTCAAAGGTGTCGCGTGTTGTACCTTCAAACGTTGCTATGGCGGATTCGCCGGAAATTAGGGTTTGTTCTTGAACAAAGACGACGGAGTTTGGGGCTGAGCAATGATAACTAGGGATTTTAACGCATTTTATACTCCTTCGTGCTTATGCTTTGATTAGAAATTCATACAAAATAGTCCCAAAAGGCTCACAAGTTGTGCTTGATTGCAGGTTTGATCAACAAAGTGATAAAATGTCAAAGATCAGCTCAAAAAGGAGTGAAACTTGCACACGTCCCAAGACAAGACAAAGCTCATGCAAAACAGGCCCAGTGCGGCCGCACACCATTCTGTGCGGTCCGCACTAGGGTATTCAGAGAGGTTGACATTCAGGCACAAAGGCAATGCAGCCACACTAGGTTTTGTGTGGTCCGCAGTGAAGTTAATGCAGCCGCACTCGACTTAGTGCGGTTCGCAGACCCAAGAATCAGAGAGATGCCAGTTTTGAAGTTTCAAGCCAATGCGGTCCGCAGTACATTATGTGCGGACCGCACTAGAAGCCTCCGCGGCCGCAGTCCGTTCTATGCGGTCCGCATTGCCAGAGTTCAGAGAGTTGGATTTTGAAGTCAAGAGCCCTAGTGCGGCCGCACTCCATTTTGTGCGGTTCGCATTAACCCTGCAGGGGCATTTTTGTCTAGAATTTTCAACTTAGTATAAATAGCTTCTTTTCTCATTTTTAGGGTATCAGATATTGTAATTAAACAGTTGCGCTCGTGGGTTCGAGATTCTTAGCTATTTTGGGCAATTTTATCTACTTTTCATCATTGAATCTTGTTATTTAGCTTAGCAATTAATTAATATGAGTTGTTCTTCATCTATTTCTTGTTTTTCTTCTTTAATTATGAGTAGCTAGACCCATAAGATAGGGTTGTGGCTCAACCCTAGTATGGGTAATTGATGGGTCTTGTATTTTAGGGCTAGATTGACTATGGGTGTTTGATATTTGAGCCAATTTCATGGTTAATTGCTGAATTAGTGGTTGCAAACATAGTTTCTGTTTAGTTGACTAGGGCTCTTCTTGAGAAAGAGAGCATAAGTCTCCGAAATTGGTCCAACAAGGAATTGTGGCGTACTCAAAAGATTGATAGGCCCAATTAAAGGGTTAAACCTCGAGAGAGTAATACCCGACTTGAATCCTAGTTGCTTGTGCAAATTTGCATACCCAATTGGTCTTGAGAAAGTCAATTCGGGCAAAATTACTTGAACCACCGAGAGGTGTAGAGTGGGTAATCGTGCAACGGTTATATCATACTCCTCAATTATGTCAATCGTGTCTTAGATTCAATTACCCGTCAATTGACCACCTAGGCGAAAGTCACTACCCTAGTACCTTTTAAACCATTTGAACAACTCGTAGCATTAACTCTTAGTTTAATCTAGTTGGATTTACCATTTGTAGTTTGATAATAGTAGAAGTAAAATGAAAACCCCAAAATGATTAGAAGTGTAATTTGGAACACATACGCAATCCTAAACTAGATAGATACTCAATTCCAAATTCTAGCTCTCTGTGGAAATCGATCACAACCCTAAATCAGGTAAAAGCTGCTCCGACCCTCTCTCGCTGCTTAATTTGTTGTGCGGAGTAGGCCGCGATCAAGCAACTTATTTTTTGTTAATATATTTCAATGTATTTCATTGTATTCGTTGTCTTTTTTTATATTGTAATTCAATGTATCTCGCTATATTCCATGTATTTCATTGTATTCACTGTCTTTTTTTCATTGTATTTCAATGTATCTCGATGTATTTTATGTATTTCATTGTATTCACTGTCTCGTTATATACCATGAATGTATTCATATGTTTTTTTAATTAATATAATTTATGTATTCAGATGTATTATATAATCTCTCTGAAGATTGCTATATTTTTAGGGTATTTTTTTGGCGAGAATATTTTTTATAACTGAAAATACAAAATTTGTGTGTTATAATTGAGTTTGTTGAGTTATATTATGAGTCTATTGTGTTAATTGATTCACTTTCCGTTTTAAAAGCAATGTAATCCCCTATTTCATGCCGTGAATACAGTCGAATACAATAATCTGTCCAGCTGTAATCTCATGTTTTACTCCATGAATACAATCGAATACACTCGAATACAACAACTGATTAGTTGGACTTCCCTGATTCACGCCTATTTTTTGCTACTGTATTCATGAATACAATATATTAAATACATCAAATACATCTTATAACCACAGAAAATATATCTATAATCCGTAATATAGCAAATGATATCTATAGATGACTAATTACTACTAAAAGATAGTGCTTTATGAAAATTTCTCTAATAAAAGTAGGAAAGTTCTCAACTTATTAGGGGCCGTTTGGTTGGTCTTTTAAAAGAGTTAAACCATATATAAAATCCAATATAACTTTACATTGCCATACTAACATTTATAATAGCATGTTTGGCCAATCTTCTAAATTCGACTTATTTTGATAAATATTTTTATCAAAAGTACTTTCGGTGATTTGAAAAGTACTTTTGAGCAGCAATTAATGTTTGATTAAAAAAAATTCTAAACTGTTTTTCAAAAAAATGTACTTTTGGGAAGAAGCTGCTTTTTTTTTTCTTCTCAAAAACTGCTTATGCTTCTACTCAAAAATATTTTTTCCCTTCTAAATGGAATTCCCACCTTCGGGACCGTGATGACGCCTAACATTTCACTTGTTAGGCACGCCAACGTTAGAGAAAATTTCTTTTGCCAACTTTTAAACATTTCGAACAGTTTAACCAATTAACATAAATGAAACTAAAATGAAGAACAAGTAGCATAATAACCCAATCCTCGAGTACAATCCGAATCTGGAGTCACAAGTACATGAGCTTCTAGAGTTTCAACAAATAGGGTTTGAAATAATTACAACTGTCTCAAATGAAAGGAACAGTAAATAGAAAAAGAGGAAGGGGACTTCAAGGTTTACGGACGCAAATAGATCTACCTCGAGTCTCCAAATACTAATCCGAGTTGATGCACCTCACGTATAGCTGGGACCAGTACCAAAATTTGCACAAGAAGTACATAGTGTAGTAGGAGTACAACCGACCCAACGTACTCCATAAGTGTCGAGCCTAACCTCGACGAGGTAGTGACGAGGCTATGATAGGACACTCACGTAATTAAACATGTACATACGAAAATATATGTACAATATAACAACAAATAAGGATTTAACATGTATTATTGGGAGAGGACATGCGAAAGGGGGTACAACATACAGTAGCTATAACAAGAAATGATAACATGAAATAGTCAATAAACCTTCAGCCAATGAAATAGATAACCATAATGAATAAAAACTGCACGGTAACACCTTTCGTGCTTTTACTCTCAACCTCCCCATGAAACAGTAATAATGATACGACATCACCCTTCGTGTTTTTACTCTCTATCTCTCCATAAAATGATAAATACGACACGACATCACCCTTCGCACTTTACTCACAATTTCATCATGAAACAATAAATATGACACGACATCACCCTTCATGCTTTAACTCTCTTCCTCACTATGTATTAATCAATAATTGCAGCAACAATTGGCACGGCATCACCCTTCGTGCTTTAACACTCTCCCTTACCATGTAATAATGAACACATAACAATTGGGAGATAGAATAGGCAAGAATAAACCTTACGCCAACAACGGTTCCACAATACCTACCTCAATTTAAAAACAATACTCAATTATCACAAATAGCCTATGAATGCGGAAAGAATGACAATTTAGTAACAAACTAGTCTAAGCATGGATAACATAATAAAAAAAGGGAGTAGTTTACAAGAAACAAGTTCTACCCACATGATTTAACCCAATAACAACGCACAAGTACTCATCACCTCACATATATAATGTACCCAACATTTAAACATGTACAAAATAGACAAACAAGTTTTAATCCTTCAAGTCAAGGTTAACCACGATACTTACCTCGCTCCAAAAATTGACTCAAAGCTCAACCACAGCTTTGTCTTTCGATCAAGCCTCCGAACCAACCAAATCTAGCAAATTATCAACCAAACGATTCAAAATAACCCTTAAAAACTACATACGAATAGAAAAGGTTCAATTTAGGTCATTATTGAAAAAGTCAACAAAAGTCAACTCCTGGGTCTGCTTGGTCCGAAAACCTGATTACCCATTCACTACCGATCCCGGTTATGCAATTTGATTCAAAATCTGACCTCAATTTGAGATCTGAATTCCAATTTTACAAAAATTTCTAATTCTACCCAAATTCCCAACTTCTACCATGAAAGTCTTAGATTTTAGGTTGAAATCTTATGAAATGTAATGGATAATTGAAAAAAGTAGGTTAGAATCACTTACCAACGAATTGGGGAAGAAAATCTCTTGGAAAAATCGCCTTTAAGGTTTCTAGGTTTGAAAATTTGAAAGAATGAACTAAAATCCCGTTTTCCCTTCTTTTATCCAGCTATAGTTATCGCAATTGCAAAAAATCTCTAAGCCTGATACCTTCGCAAATGCGACATATTTAGTCGCAAATGCGCGCCAAGGCTTTTGCAAAAGTGAACTTTTGACTCGCAAATGCGAGTCTATCGCAAATGCGAGTCTATCGCAAATGCGACTATTTGTTTGCAAATGCGAACCCCGACCCCTTCACATTTGTGGACTTCTCTTTGCAAAAGCGAAGCTAACCCAGCCCCTCTCTCTTCACAGATGCAAGCCTGACTTCGCATTTATGATCAAGTCCTTACAAATGCGAGATCTGCTCACTTGTGTTGCAAGTAAATTCAGTGTTCCGAGACCTAAAACCTCCTTTTTACCTCACCTTGATTTGCGTGCGTATTCCGGCCCATATCCGGAAAGCCTTCTATGTAAAAAGATGAGAAATAGAAATTTCTAGAGTTAAAATTTAATTTTTGGTTGACTTTGGTCAATATTTTGAGAACACGGACCCGGATCCGTGTTCCGACGATCTCGGGAGGTCCGCAGTAAAATATGGGACTTGGGCATATGCCCGAAAATGAATTCCGAGGTCTCAAGCCTTAGAAATTAATTTTTGAAAGAAATTGTTTTACTAAATTATCTAAGAAATGAAGAAAATAATTAATGTTTGAAATCATTGGTATCAGGACCGTATTTTGATTCCGGAGCCCGATACAAACTTGTTATGGTATTTAAAAGATAACTGTGAAATTTGGTAAAAAACGGAGTTTATTTGACGTGAGTTGGACTGCCGGTTGAAGAGTTATGAACTTTGAGAGTTCTTGATGAAAATGTTGAGTTTTGAGGTTTAATTCATGATTTTACATGTTATTTTGATGATGTGATCGCACGAGTAGGTCCCTATGATGTTTTTGAGCTAGTATGCACGTTTGGTTTGAAGTCCTGATGACTCGGGTGAGTTTCGGGTACATTCCGGGATGTTTTAGGCTTACAATATAGCTGTTGTAGGTCCAGAGATGTTGCAGATATCTGAACCCGCCAGTGCTGACCGCATTGATTTTGCGGCCGCACTCCTTTTTGTGCGGTTCGCGGTGAGGAAGAATTTCACTGGTCTAACTTCGGAAGCCTAATCTTTTGATCTACAAGGAATTTTGAGATGATTCAAAAACGAAAGTTGTAGCCCTTCGTGTCTAGTTTCCACAATTTGGACATTTGTAGAGAAATTTATGGCCAAAATACTAAAGAATGTCACTGCAGTCAACATTGAGAGCTCCGCGACCGCACTCCTTTTTGTGCGGTCCGCACAGGGGGTCTGAGAGGGGTATATTTAAACGGAATTTTCAGTTATTTTTCATTTTTTGAAACCCCAAAACATAAGAGGCGATTTTTCAAACAACCTTTCTTCTCTAAAACATTAGTAAGTGATTTCTATCTCATTTTCTTTACTCCTTAACTTCTTTTTACAAGATTTTATCCTAGAATCTAGGGTTTTCATGGTGGGATTGGGCAATTTTGGGTAAAACCTAAGAATATTGAAATTTGGAGATTTAGACCTCAAATTGAGGTCGGATTCCAAAACCAATTATATATCTGGGCTCGGGGGTGAATGGGGAATCAGGTTTTGGTCCGAATTTCGGGTTTGGACCAAGCAGGCCAGGGGTTGATTTTTGACTTTTTGGGAAAAACTTTACAAAACTTATTTCCATGCATTAGAAATGTTTCATTTAGCACTTATTAATACTATTAAGTAACTTGTGGCTAGATACGAGTGAGTTAGTGGTGGATTCAAGAGGTAAAACGATAGTTGAGGCTTGAGTTGTGTTCGTGGTATTGAGGTAAATGTTTAGTCTAACCTTAGCTTGAGGGATTATGAGTGGTGTCTTATTTGCTATGTGCTAACTGTAGGGTACGACGTATAGGCATGGTGATGAGTATCTATACGTCGGTGTCAAGCATGCCCATGAGTCTTGTATTGTAATTATTGTGACTCCGTTAAGGTTTATTGTGCTTCATATGAGGATTATCATTATTGTTCCCTTACCGAGATATTGTTGTCATATTGTTGTTCCCTTGCCGGGATGTTGTTATTATATTATTGTTCCCTTACCGGGATGATGTTGTCATATTGTTGTTTCCTTGCCGGGATGTTGTTGTTATATTATTATTCCCTTGCCGGGATATTATTGTTATAGTATTATTTCCTTGCCGGGATGTTGTTGTTATATTATTGTTCCCTTGTCGGGATTCTGTTATGATTGGTATTGATAAATGAAAAGGGAGCGGGTTGCACGCCTGCAACAGTAACATATGAAATGGGAGCGGGTTGCACGCCTGCAACGGTAACATATGAAAAGAGAGCAGGTTGCACGCCTGCAACAGAAATATATGAAATGGGAGGGGGTTGCACGCCTGCAACGGTATTACATGTGTACTTGTTCTTCTTATTTCATTATCTTTGCTGGTAGTTGATTTATGGCGTTCCTTACATTTCTCTACTGTTGTTCTGTTGTTATCTGTTACTCCCCGCAACATGTTTCCCCCGCCCAACTATAATTGTAATTATCTGCTTCTATTTCCGCTGTATATAACTTAACTGCACAGGTTTATTTGGTAGTCTAGTCCTATCCTCGTCACTACTTCGCCGAGGTTAGGCTAGGCACTTACTAGCACATGGAGTCAGTTGTGTTGATACTACACTCTGCACTCTTTTGTGCAGATCCTAGTACTGTAGATTACGGACCGTAGTGAGATTGCTGCTTCGCGTTCATCAGGCGACCCGAGATAGTCCTGCAGGCGTCCGCAGGCCTTGGCATCTTCTTCTATCTACTATTCCTGTTTCTTTCATGTATTTCCAAAGACAGTGTTGGTATTTATTTCTTTCAGACCTTTATTTGTAGTACTCCTAGACAGTCTGTGAAGTTGTGACACCAGTCTTGGGTAGATTTGTTTGGAATGGTATTTGCAGTATTATTAAACTTGAAATTTAATCTTCCGCTTAGTAAATTTTGTTGATTGATAACTGTTGGTTCTTAATTGTTAATGGATTTAGAATGGAAACAAGGCAAATAGTTTAGTTGGTTGGCTTGCATAGCTTTCACTAGTAGACGCCATCACGACTCCCGAGGGTAGAAAATTCGGGTCGTGACAAGTTGGTATCAGAGCTCTAGGTTACATAAGTCTCACAATTCACAGAGAAGCTTAGTAGAGTCTGAGGTATCCGTACAGAGATGTCTGTTTTTATCCTAGAGGCTACAGAGTTAGGAAAATTTTCACTTCTATTATTCCCTATTGTGCGATTTTATTCTCTCAATGGTAAATTGAAACCTCTACTCTTGTTCTTTCGCAAATGGAAAGGTAACGTACCACTTCTTCAGCCGAGCAACAACATAGACCGGTGATAGATCAACTACGTTTTTGAAGGCTTTGTGGAGGTTGGATAGGTTTCTCCAAGCTCTTTACTACCACTTTCAACGGTGCATCTTCTGAGGATCCCCGTGATTACTTAGATAGTTGTTATGAGGTTCTCAAGAACATGGGGATAGTGGAGACCAATGGGGTCGATTTTGCTACTTTTCGCTTATCTGGATCCGCCAAGACTTGGTACAAAGATTATTGTTTGGCTAGACCAGCCGGATCGCCAGCTTTGACTTGGGAGCAGTTTACTCAACTATTTCTGGAGAAGTTTCTCCCTATTACTCAGAGAGAGATCTACCGGAGGCAGTTCGAGCGTCTCCAATAGGGTTCTATGACTGTCACTTAGTACGAGACCAGATTCATCGACTTGGCCCGTCATGCTCTTATCATACTTCCCATCGAGAGAGAGAGAGGGTGAGGAGGTTCATTGAGGGACTTATTGAGCCTATTTGACTTTAGATGTCTAAGGAGACAGGATTGAGATTTCTTTCTAGGAGGTGGCCAATGTGGCCAGAAGAGTTCAGATGGTTCTGTCGCAGGGAGGTGGTCAGGGGTCTGACAAGAGGCCTCGTCATTCAGGCAGATTCAGTGGTGCCTCGTCTGGAGGCATAGATTTTTCTGGTAGAGGCCATCCTCCTAGGCCTTTTCAGCCAGCTAAGGGTAGAGGTAGAGGTATTAGAGTTGGAGGTCAAGCCGCTAGAGGTGGAGGTCAGCCAGCAGCGGGCCATCCCAGAGATGTAGTTCAGAGTGGTGGGGCCCAGCCCCGATGTTATGTTCTTCTAGCCAGGCCTGAGGCTAAGGTTTCTGATGCAGTTATCACAGATGTTGTTCTGGTTTGTAGTAGAAATGCTTCAGTTCTATTTGATCCAGGATCTACATACTCCTATGTGTCTACACCGGTGGGTAATTCTATTGTGGTAGATCGTGTTCATCGTCCTGGTGCAGTTGTGATTGGGGGCCTTGAGACTCGAGTAGGTTTGTTACTTTTGGACATGGTTGATTTTGATGTCATATTGGGGATGGACTGGTTATTACCTTACCACGCTATCTTGGACTATCATGCCAAGACTGTGACCTTAGCCTTGCCGGGGTTGCCTTTTAGAGTGGAGAGGGACTCCTGGTCATTCTACCCGTAGTGTTATCCTATATGTGAATGCTCGGTGTATGGTCGAGAAGGGGTGTTTGCCCTATTTGGCATATGTTCGTGATTCTAGTGGCGAGGTTGCTTCTATTGATGTTGTGCCTGATGTTCATGACTTTCCTGAGGTATTTCCTTCAGATCTGTCAGGTATGCCACCCGATAGGGATATTGACTTTTGCATTGATTTGGCTCCGGGCACTCAGCCCATTTCCATTCTGCAGTATCATATGGCCCCGCCTGAGTTGAAAGAGTTGAAGGAGCAGTTGCAAAACTTGCTAGAAAAAAGTTTTATTAGACCTAGTGTTTCTCCTTGGGGTGCGTCGGTGCTGTTTGTTAAGAAGAAGGATGGATCGATGCGAATGTGTATAGATTACCGGCAGTTGAACAAGTTTACAATCAAGAATAAGTATATATTAACGAGGATTGATGATTTGTTTGATCAGCTTTTGAGTGCCAAGGTATTTTCAAAGATTGACTTGAGATCGAGCTACCATCGGTTGAGGATTAGGGCATCTGATATCTCTAAGACAGCTTTCCGCACTCGGTACGAGTATTATGAGTTCTTGGTGATGTCGTTCGGATTGACAAATTCCCCAACAACTTTCATGGATTTGATGAATTGAGTGTTCAGGCCTAACTTGAATTCATTCGTGATAGTCTTCATTGATGATATTTTGATTTATTCCTGCAGCCGGGAGGAGCATGAGCAACACCTGAGAGTGGTTCTTCAGACTTTGAGAGATAGTCAATTGTATGCTAAGTTTTCGAAGTATGAGTTCTGGTTGAGTTCGGTTGCATTCTTGGGTCATGTGGTATCAGAGGAGGGTATTCAGGTAGATCCAAAGAAGATAGAGGCAGTCAAGAACTGTCCTCAACCCACATCAGCTACAGAGATTCGGAGTTTCTTGGGTTTGGTAGGCTATTATCGTTGGTTCGTGGAGGGATTTTCATCTATCGCAACCCCGATGACCAGGTTGACCTAGAAGGGTGTTCAATTTAGGTGGTCGGACAAGTGTGAGGCGAGCTTTCAGAAGCTCAAGATAGCTTTGACTACGGCGCCAGTGTTGGTTTTGCCCACAGGTTCAGGGTCATATACAGTTTATTGTGATGCATCTCGTATTGGACTCGGTGCGATGTTGATGCAGGATGACAAGGTCATTGCTTATGCTTTGCGACAGTTGAAGATTCATAAGAAGAACTATCCAGTTCATGATTTGGAGTTAGTATCCATTGTTCATGCATTGAAGATTTGGAAGAATTATTTGTATGGCGTGGCATGTGAGGTGTTCACGGATCACAAGAGTCTACAGTACTTGTTCAAGTAGAAGGAGCTAAACTTGAGGCAGAGAAGGTGATTGGAGCTGTTGAAAGACTATGATATTACCATCTTATATCATCCGGGAAAGGCCAATGTGGTGGCCGATGCTTTGAGTAGGAAGTCAGCCAGTATGGGCAGTCTTGCTTATATTCCAGTCGGTGAGAGACCGCTTGCTTTGGATGTTCAGGCATTAGCCAATCAATTCATGAGGTTGGATATTTCTGAGCCCAACCGTGTATTAGTTTGCATAGTCGCTCGTTCTTCATTATTGGAGCGCATTCGAGATCGGTAGTTTGATGATCCTCATTTGTGTGTCCTTAGAGACACGGTGCAGCACGGAGGTGCCAAGCAGGTTACATTAGGAGATGATGGAGTTTTGAGGCTACAGGGTCGAGTTTGTGTGCCTAATGTGGATGGGCTCCGGGAGTTGATTTTAGAAGAGGCCCATAGTTCTCGGTACTCTATTCATCCGGGCGCTGCCAAGATGTACAAGGTTTTACGGCAGCACTATTGGTGGAGGAGAATGAAGAAGGACATTGTTGCATATGTGGCTCAGTGTTTGAATTGTCAGTAAGTTAAGTACGAGCATCAGAGGCCTGTTGGTTTATTCCAGAAGATTGAGATTCCTGAGTGGAAATGGGAGTGTATCACTACGGACTTCATTGTTGGACTCCCACGGACTCATAGGAAGTTCGATGCAGTGTGGGTTATTGTTGATAGGCTGACCAAGTCTGCGCATTTTATTCCTGCGGTAGTTTCCTATTCTTCTGAGAGGTTAGTTGAGATCTATATTCGGGAGATTGTTCGCCTTCATGGTGTGACCGTGTCTATCATTTCGGACAGAGGTACGCAGTTTACCTCATGTTTCTGAAGGGCAATTCAGCGAAAGTTGGGCATACAGGTTGAGTTGAGCACAACATTTCATCCTCAGACGAACGGGCAGTCCGAGCGTGCTATTCAGATTTTGGAGGATATGCTCCGAACTTATGTCATTGACTTCGGAGGCTCGTGGGATCAGTTTTTGCCTTTAGCGGAGTTTGCCTACAACCATAGCTATCGATCGAGTATTCAGATAGCTTCTTATGAGGCTTTATATGGTAGGCGGTGTCGATCGCTGGTTGGATGGTTTGAGACGGGAGAGGCTCGGTTATTGGGTACGGATCTAGTACAGGATGCCTTGGACAAGGTCAGGATTATTCAAGATAGGCTTTGTACAGCTCAGTCCAAGCAAAAGAGTTATGCGGACCGTAAGGTTCGTGATTTGGTTTTCATGGTCGGTGAGCAGGTATTGCTTCGATTGTTGCCTATGAAAGACGTGATGAGATTTGGGAAGAAGGGCAAGCTTAGCCCTAGGTTCATTGGCCCGTTTGAGATTCTTGATCGAGTGGGGGATGTGCCTTATAGAGTTGCGTTGCTGCCGAGCTTATCAACCGTGTATCCAGTGTTTCATGTGTCCATGCTCCGAAAGTATCATGACGATCCATCCCACATGTTAGACTTTAGCACTGTCTAGTTGAACAAGGACTTGTCTTATGAGGAAGAGTCGGCAACTATTCTAGACCAGCAAGTTCGTCAGTTGAGATCGAAGAGTTTTCCTTCTGTTCATATTCAGTGGAGAGGTCAGCCCGCTGAGGCATCGACCTGGGAGTCCGAGTCCGATATGCAGAGCCGTTTTCCCCATCTTTTTTCCGACTCAGGTACTTCTATCTTCTGTCCGTTCGAGGACGAACTGTTGTTATAGAGGTGGAGAATGTGATGACCTAAAAGGTCATCACTTGTATTGCAAGTAAATTCAGTGTTTCGAGGGCTCGGGTGAGTTTCGGGTATGTTCCGGGATATTTTAGGCTTAAAATATAGCTGTTGCAGGTCCAGAGATGTTGCAGATCTCTGAACCCACCAGTGCTGACCACATTGATTTTGTGCTGACTGCGGAGGGGTCTTTGCGACCGCACTCCTTTTTGTGTGATCCGTAGTGAGGAAGAATTTCACTGGTCTGACTTCGGAAACCTATATCTTTTGATCTACAACGAAATTTTGAGATGATTCAAAAATGAAAGTTGTATCTCTTCGTGTCTAGTTTCCATAAAGGTAAAGAAATTACAATTTGGACATATGTAGAGAAAGTTATGGCCAAAACACTAAAGCATGTCACTGCAGTCAATATTGTGAGCTCCGCGGCCGCACTCCTTTTTGTGCGGTCAGCACAGGGGGTCTGAGAGGGGTATATTTAAACGGGATTTTTAGTTATTTTTCATTTTTCAAAACCCCCAAAACATAAGAGGCGATTTTTCAAACAATCTTTCTTCTCCAATACATTAGTAAGTGATTTCTAACTCATTTTCTTTACTCCTTAACTTCTTTTTACAAGATTTCATCCTAGAATCTTGGGTTTTCATGGTGGAATTGGGGAATTTCGGGTAAAACCTAAGAATATTGAAATTTGGGGATTTAGACCTCAAATTGAGGTCGGATTCCAAAACCAATTATATATCCGGTCTCGGGGGTGAATGGGTAATCGGGTTTTGGTCCGAATTTCGGGTTTGGACCAAGCAGGCCTGGGGTCGATTTTTGACTTTGTGGAAAAAACTTTAGAAAACTTATTTCCATGCATTAGAAATGTTTTATTTAGCACTTATTAATATTATTAAGTAACTTGTGGCTAAATACGAGCGAGTTGGTGGTGGAATCAAGAGGTAAATCGATAGTTGAGGCTTGAGTTGTGTTCGTGGCATCGAGGTAAGTGTTTGGTCTAAGTATAACCTTAACTTGAGGAATTAAGAGTGGTGTCTTATTTGCTATGTACTAATTGTGGAGTACGGCGTATATGCATGGTGACGAGTATCTATTTGTCGGTGTCAAGGATGCCCATAAGTCCTGTATTGTAATTATTGTGACTCCGTTGAGGTTTATTGTGCTTCATATGAGGATTATCATTATTGTTCCTTTGCCGGAATGTTGTTGTCATATTGTTGTTCCCTTGTGGGGATGTTGTTGTTATATTATTGTTCCCTTGCCAGGATGTTGTTGTCATATTGTTGTTCCCTTGCCGGAATATTGTTGTTATATTATTGTTCCCTTGCCGGAATGTTATTGTTATAGTATTATTCCCTTGCCATATTATTGTTTCCTTGTCGGGATTCTGTTATGATTGGTATTGATAAATGAAAAGGGAGCGGGTTGCACGCATGCAACAGTAACATATGAAATGGGAGCGGGTTGCATGCCTGCAATGGTAACATATGAAAAGGGAGCAGGTTGCACACCTGCAATGGAAATATATGAAATGGGAGCCGGTTTCATGCCTGCATCGGTAATATATGAAATGGGAGCGGGTTGCACGCCTGCAATGGTAACATATGAAATAGGAGCGGGTTGCACGCCTGCAACGGTGATATATAAAATGGGAACGGGTTGCACGCCTACAACGGAAATATATGAAACAGGATCGGGTTGCATGCCTGCAATGGTAACATATGAAATAGGAGCGGGTTGCACACCTACAACGATACTGTATGAGATGGGATCGGGTTGCACGCCTGCAACGGTATTATATGTGTACTTGTTCTTCTTATTTCCTTATCTTTGCTGGTAGTTAATTTATGGCGTTCCTTACATTTCTCTACTGTTGTTCTGTTGTTATCTGTTATTCCCCGTAGCATGTTTCCCCCGTCCAACTTTAATTATAATTTTTTGTTTTTATTTTCCGATGTATATGACTTAACTGCACAGGTTTATTTGGTAGTCTAGTCCTAGCCTTGTCACTACTTCGCCGAGGTTAGGCTAGGCACTTACTAGCACATGGGGTCGGTTGTGATGATACTACACTCTGTACTTTTTTGTGCAGATCCCAGTGCTGTAGATAACGGACCGCAGTGAGATTGTTGTTTCGCGTTCATCAGGCGACCCGAGATAGTCCTGCAAGCGTCCGCAGGCCTTGGTGTCTCCTTCTATCTGCTATTCCTATTTCTTTCATGTATTTTCAAAGACAGTATTATATTTATTTCTTTCAGACCTTTATTTGTAGTACCCCTAGACAGTGTGTGAAGTTGTGATACCAGTCTTGGGTAGATTTGTTATGGAATGGTATTTGCAGTATTATTAAACTTGAAATTTAATCTTCCGCTTAGTAAATTTTATTGAATGATAATTGTTGGTTCTTAATTGTTAATGGGTTTAGAATGGAAACAAGGTAAATAGTTTAATTGGTTGGCTTGCCTAGCTTTCACTAGTAGGCGCCATCACGACTCCCGAGGGTGGAAAATCCGGGTCGTAACATTTGCAGACCTGATGCATCAGCATTCCATTTAAGTTCAAAAATTACTTTGTAGCCTATCCAAAACTCACCCGAGCCCACCCGAGCCTTCAGGATCCAAAATAAATATGTACATAAGTATTAAAACATCATACGAACTCACTCATACGAACAAATCGTCGAAATAACACCTAGAACTACGAATCGAACACAAAATCAAATGGAATTTTCATTGAAACTTAAGAATTTTTATTTTAACAACCGGACGTCCGAATCATGTCAAACTAACTCTGTTTTTTATCAAATTTTGCAGACAAGTCATAAATATAGTAATGAACATATGCCAAGCTACGGAACCAAAATCCAGACCCAGCAGCAATAAAGTCAAACCTTGGTCAAATCTTTGAATTCATTAAACCCTTAAACTTCAAATTTTCGACAAAATTTGATAAGTCGAGCTAAGGACTTCCGAATTTGATTTCGGGCATACGCCCAGGTCTCAAATCACGGTACGGACCCAATAGGGCCATCAAAATATGGACCTCGGATCCGTTTGCTAAAAACATTGATCGAAGTCAACTCAAATGGATTTTAAGGCATAATTTTTTAACACAGAATTAAGGTTTAAAACTCTTATCCACCTCTAAAACAAACGTTCATCCTCGAACGGACATAGAAAAGTACCTGGACTAGTGAAAATGTGTGGATATCTACTCCGCACATCCAACTCGGACTCCCAAGTAGCTACTTCGACCGGCTGACCTCTCCACTACACTCGAACTGATGGATAACTCTTTGACCTCAATTGCCGAATCTGCCGGGCTAGAATAGCCACTGGCTCCTTCTCATAAGTCAATTCCTTGTCCAATTGGACTGAGCTGAAATCTAACACATGGGCTGGATCACCGTGATACTTCTAAAGCATAAATACATGGAATATCGGATGGACTGCTGATAAACTAGGTGGCATTACGATCTTGTAAGCCACATCACACACTCTCTCAGAATCTCAAAAGGTCTGATATGCCTAGGACTCAACTTTCCCTTCTTCCCAAACCTCATCACACCCTTCATGGGTGAAACCCGGAGCAATACCCTCTCTTTGACCATGAATGCTACATCACAAACTCGACGATAGTCATAACTCTTCTTCCTAGATTGAGCTGTGCGAAGTCAATCCTAAATAATCTTGACCTTATCCAAGGCATCTTGTACCAAATCTGTACCTAACAACCGAGCCTCCCCCAGTTCGAACCATCCAACTGGCTAACAACACCACCTCCTATATAATGCCTTATAGGGGGCCATCTGAATGCTCGACTGGTAGCTGTTATTGTAGACAAACTCTGCAAGTGGCAAGAACTGATCCCAAGAACCCCCGAAATCTATAACACAAACGTGAAGCATATCCTCCAATATCTGAATAGTGCGCTCGGACTATCCATCCGTCTGAGGATGAAATACTGTGCTCAATTCAACATGCATGCCCAACTCACATTGTACTGCCATCGAGAAGTGCAAGGTGAATTGCATACCTCGATATGAAATGATAGACATGGGCACACCGTGAAGACGGATGATCTCACGGATGTAGATCTCAGCCAACCGCTCTAAAGAATAGGTAACTGCCATAGTAATAAAGTATTATCACTATCAAGAATAATAGCAGGTGGAGGGTGGGTATGGGGTTTGGGTAGGGGAGCTCAGAAAATTAGAGGAGGAATAGATTGGCCATTAGATTCACCACTCTTAGATTTTTCCTTATTTTTACTAAATATTTTTTAAGGAATAGGCCATCTTAATTATAATTATACAAAGTAAATAAAACAAACAAAACTATAATATTAAAACTAAAGAGTTGGAACGAGTTTACCGAATTGACGAACAACTTGTTGAAAATTAATTATCGTTGAAGACTTGAATACTTCAATTCACCAACTTTACAATTTTTCACACAAATTGCAACACTAAAGTAACCAATTTTAGAAGAAAATTAGAGAGAGATTGATAAGTTTATGAGAAAAATGAAAGAATGAGGGGGTATTTATAGTTGAAAATAGGAAAAAAGTGTAATTATAAAAAGTTTGGGATTAAAACAAAGTTTGGGGGGGGGGGGGGTTTAATGGCTATTTTACAAAGCCCAAACGACTATTTTTGCAGGCCAAACAACCATATTTTAAATGACCCAGCAGTCAGATTTTTTTAAAGATGTAGCCGTTAGGCCCACTTGAGACCGTTTGAGATCGATTGAACCAGCCCACTTAGGACCAGATCCCGGGCTCAAACGGTCCCGGTCCTACGGGCTTCTTCAATGAACCGGCCCAGTTGGGCCTGCACCTCCCCTGGTCCCGGACTTAAACGGTTAGGCTTGTTTAGGCCCACTACCCATATGGGCTCACGGGGATGGGCCGGGCCTAACCGGCCCACATGCCACCCTTAGTATGACATATGGATGCAAATATGTATGTCATTTAATGTATTTTTCGTCTTTAATAGGAGGTGAATTTGTAATAGTTGTTGTAATATTTATTTAATAGTAATAATTTTTTTGATGGATAGATCTCGGAAGTGCTAATTTTGATGAATCAAAGATATCTGTTTATGGTATGGAATAGGAATAGGAAGAGCAAGAATGAAATCGCAATGGCTTGTCCTATCATACGCAATAAACTTCTTTCATTCGTGCGTACAGAATTCGTAGAAGGATCGAATGTATCTATAATCTAAAAGAAAAATACATATTGGCCCACCTCTTTGATAGACTTTCCTGTCCAAAACTGTTTACGTGTCACGTAGTAATTGGCATATCTATTTAATCTCCAATACCGACGATAAAATATTAATCATAGAGTCCACCAATTTTCCAGTCCATTTTTAAAAAAAACATTATCCATTTTACCTTCTGTTTCCATTTAAACAAAAAGCACAATCCCCACTGCACAATATACAACACTTAACTGCTCTCTTCCAAAAACAAGTCGATAATCACAACAAAAAATTAAAAAAGCAAAACAAAACGCCGTAGAAATACCAAAAAACCCTACACAATAATTTCTCCGCCATCTTCAAGCTCCGAGTCAACTCTCTCCCTCTACTTTCTCTCTCTAGATATATTCAGGTATATGTAATTTTGCAGTGGAAATTTAGGATTATGGCGGCTGCGGCGGCGACGGAGGGTTCATCGGCTAGATCTGCAAGTGGAGGATCATCGGCTGATTCATATATTGGAAGTTTAATTAGCTTGACTTCAAAGAGTGAGATCCGTTATGAAGGAATTCTCTATAACATCAATACTGATGAGTCCAGTATCGGTCTTCGAAATGGTACTTTTTTTTTGAATTGTCTCTTGATTTTAGTATAATTTTGGTTACTTTATCGATTTTTTGAAATTTAGATCCTTATCAGCACTGATGATTCCAGTAACGATCTTCGCAGTGGTACTTTATTTGCTTATTTGTAATCCGGAGCTTTTTTTGAATTGTCTCTTAATTTTAGTATAATTTTGGTGATTTTATCGACTTTTTGAAAGTTAGATCTTTATTTATCTGATTGATGATTCATTTCAGCTGCTACTTTAGGCGAAGTTATTTGCTTATGGCAAAGCTGGTTGAAATTTTAAGATTTTTTCCCGTTTTAACTTTTCTTTTTCCTTAAGAGAATTTTTTTGTTGAATTATGTGCTTTCGGAAAGCTTACTGAAAATTGAGATTTTTCATTTTTAATTTTTGTGTTAAAGAGAAACTTGAGTTGAATTAATGCATAATTATCTATTAATATTATAATGCTTGGTGAATCCAATATTCTGTTTTGAAAAAAATTAGATCTTTATTTATTTGATCCATTATTGATTATGCGCGTAGCTTAAAGTTCATAGAAAGCTGAGATTTTTACTATTTTAAGAGCAAAAATGATTTGAATTAGGTGCTTTGATGTGTTTTTCAGTATTCCTATATTGCTATTTTTTGGATATATTGGTGTAAGGATGTGAACATGTATGTCGAGTTGATAGTATGTAAGGTTGGAACCTTAGTTAAGATGAGGGAATATTACTGCATCAGGTTTAGGGGAGGCGGTTGTGTATTTGTAACAAAATTGAACTTGTAGTAGATGAGTTAAGCCAATTAGTTGCAGAAAAATTGGAAATAATTTTTTATGTGCATTTGTTGTTTAACTTATTCAAAGTAGCGTTGTGAAAAATGTAAATTGATTTCTATGCTGAATCATGTCTGTAGTCTTACTTTCTTAACTATCATGATATTGATATGACAATGTGGTGAAGCTATTTTGAACATCAAGGAAAAAGGTAAAGTGTTGGTCCACTAAAGTAGGAGAAAGATTAGAAAATTTTGCAGAATTTAGTTTGATTGTACTTTTTCCATGATGGAGTTTTCTAGGTTGAGCTTCTGTTGTTAACAATGTGTTCCCTGAAACATAAAGTGATATAGGATCTGGCAATTGATTATGATTTGTCATTGCAGTAAGATCATTTGGAACAGAGGGAAGAAAGAAGGATGGTCCCCAAGTACCTCCGAGTGACAAAATTTATGAATACATACTTTTCCGTGGAAGTGATATCAAGGTAATATGCTCCGCTATGGACTTTTATGTTGTTTTGGTGCGTTGTAAACTTAAGTGTCATCACGTAGTTCTTTGTGAGATCGCTCCTTTTTTTTTTACTTAATAGTGTTGGAGATATCTTGAAGTCCATTTATGGTTTCGAAGAGTTTCTAGTGTTTTAATTGTTCAAAAGATTATTTCAGAAGTGGGAGCAATCTTCTCTTTTGATTTATGGTGCTCTGGTATACAATTTTCTTCATTACAAGAACGGGGTTAATGTCGGAAAGACAAAAGGCAATTAATAAAAAGTGTGAACTTGTTACTCAGTGCAGCCCTTACCTTTCTTTTGATCTTTGTGATCAAGAAACAAGGTCGTTACACTATGTATCCCTGCATTTGATTAGATGGCCCTTAAGTTTGAGTCTTTGTTTTTTAACGTGGTCCTTAGGTAAGCGGATAGCGCTGATATCCTTTTGATGTGTTTATCTGATCAGCAAATCATGTTGCTTGATTGCACTAATCTGGAGAAGGTGCAAAGAAGAGGCTATGTGCATTGAAATTCATAAAGTCATATTCTCTGTTTGTATCGTTTTGAGTTGGCATTAGTTGAGGAATCGTGTTGGTTGAAATGTAGTAGGTAGATATACTTCTTCAGGAACCTGAGAATTTTAAGTGAAAAAACTTGGTCTCCGTACTTAAAGAGGTACTTTACAATTGAGAAACATAAGAGGTAAGGCAAAGGATTTTCGCTGATGAAAGTTAGAATACTCAGTGATGGGGTGAGAGAAAGTTGCTTCATCAAAAAGGGTGAGAGGAAATTATTAATCATATCGTGCGTGGTATTGGCATCTATTTGCTTGTTGGGCCTGTATCTTTAAATGCAGACATTAGATTTTCTTATGATTGGCATGGCTGGCCATGATATTTGCATAATTGATGTTTCATAAATGAGTTGCATTTTGCCCAAATTTTCTTTAAACTGATACACTGAGCTAAATGTTGATATGTATTTTGCTTCTGGCAGGATTTACAAGTTAAGTCTTCGCCACCTCTTCAAACTACACCACCAATAAACAATGATCCAGCTATCATCCAGGTAAGCAGAAAGCAATTGCACAGATGTTTAATATTGTGTGTGATTGAATTCTAATTCTTCTAACTAACCTTCAGTCACACTATCCTCGACCACCTACAACATCGGCAAGTTTACCTGCTCCTGTTGGGGGATCTCTGACGGATCTAAATTCCCATTCTGCACAGCCGGGACATCCTGGCTCAGCATTCCAAAGTGGCCTGCCTTTGTATCAACCTGGAGGGAATTTAGGATCTTGGGGTCCATCACCTCCTCCTCCAAATGCCGCTGCTGGTGGACTTGGTATGCCGATGTATTGGCAAGGTTTTTATGGTGCACCCAATGGACTACCACAAATGCAGCAACAATCTTTGCTTCGTCCTCCTCCTGGACTTGCCATGCCTCCTTCCATGCCGCAGATGCAGTTTTCTGGGTTCAATTCGTCTTTGCCAACTGGAGGATCAAGCCTACAGGCGTCAAACTTGCCAGAATACCCTTCTTCATTGATGCCTACGACGACTAGTTTAGGCGCTAGTTCTTTACCTGCTGCTGCTACTTTGCCTTCAACTGTGCCTCCCCTGCAACCTGTGGCACCTGTGACTGACACAATATCCAGCACACTTTCAAACAAGGCTTCTGTTTCTGCTATTGCCCCATCGACATTAAGTGCTAGTTTACCGACTTTGCCTCCTTTGACAACAAGTCCTGATGTAAATCCTGTTGTACCGCCAATATCTATTAAACCCAATCCAGTACCTAGCCCAGCTTTGTCTCAATCTATATCTACTGTCATGGGGCCATCCAGTTCTAATCTAGTGGAGACACCCACGCCTTCGCTGGTAACTCCGGGGCAGCTGCTGCAATCTGGACCAATTGATGTTCCATCAACTCAATCTACACAGACAGCTCAAAAAGATGTTGAAGTGGTACAAGTATTGCCTGCACCATCTTCAGAAACTCCAGCTCCTGTTAAAACAGAAGCTCAGCCACCAATATTACCATTACCACCTCAGACACGTGTACAGAAGGTGCTCTTTTATGATTATTCATTTATTTCTGAGTAGTTGAAAGTTTTATTTATTTGCGCACTTATTTTTACATTCTTGATCTTCCTGAGTTGACAATATTAGGCTAATCAATTCCCAGGGTATTATAATCTTGTTTGAACTTTTAATTTGGGAAAAGTTGAATTTAGTGGATGCTTGTTCCTAGGACTATCTGCAATTAAGTTGGAATACTTGATGAAGTACTTGAAACTGCCTTTCCTGGCAAAAGTATCCTACTTGAGAGAGGCCTTTTTCTTGGAAACTTTTTAAAGGATATGAAGGCTTTTTCTTTTCGCGGTTTATTTATTTGTAATATTTATAAAGGAGATAATTCTATCAAACATCTGGTGAATATTGCTAGATGTCCCTATAGGTCGCATTGCTATGCAGTTTGCTGTAGACAATAACACCATTTCTGTATCTTTTATATGATTTCCTGTGCTCCACACATTGATACATGATATGATGACTATTAACAGTGTAAGGGATGGTAAAATGTTTGTTATGAGAAGGAAGCTTGGTGCCAATTTTGTTCGCCACACTATATGCTACCTTATGTATATTTGATGAGTACGTTATGACTGGAGCATGTTAATAATATTCCAAGGCTGCTTGGTTATGAAAATACTTTACAGTGACCAGTTTTTTTATGCTGCTATCTCTTTATCATGGATCTATTGCAAAGAAAACTTTAGACCCATGACCGAAGTTCACCAGGAGAAAGAATTGTGGTGATTCACTTTAGCTACGTAGTATAAATTCTAGTTTACCTTTACCTTACTTCAGCAAAAATAAATAAATACTTTTCAGTGACCTATTTATTAATCAATCTTAACATTGCAATGCTCTCAACAACTTTATGTTTGCTTTCCCTTTATTGCTTCCATCTCTTCATCGTGGATCTTTTGGCAAAAAAAAATTAGGTTCCTGACTTCAAAAAAAAAAGGGTAGACTCATGATGTACTTCATGGTGATGTAGTTGCTGGCATTTAATTATACTTGTATCATCCTTTTCATTATACATATGCAAAAAATTTCCTTACTACTGGCAAAATCCTGTGGTATTTATTTGGAAGCTAACAATCTCCTTTGATTTTCTTTTCTTTTAGACAAATGGAGCTCCATATCAGGCACGTTACAATAACTACAGAGGGCGTGGCGGAAGAGGAATGGGGGTAATCGATTATGTGCATATTTAAACCATTATAAACCTATCTGTGTAATTTATGGAATTATATTCATATTTATTCATATCTATATCTGATGTCTTAAAGTTAAATCTTTATATTCTTTGTAATAAGTTTCAGTCTGGAGTTATAAGTCCTTTTATGGCCGTAACAAATCTAAATCTGTCCCTTTCTGTGATGAATGGCCGAAAGGGGGTTAATCCAATATTTTTGCATTCAATTTAATCCTTAATAGTTGACTAAATATTTGTGGTGTATATAATGCAAAGCTATGAATGCGTTGTTAGGAACTTTGTAAGCAGAGTATGTCTTAGAAGCTGATTTGCTAGTATTTATTAATTCTGGTCTAAGTTGCTCAGACTCTCTAAAAGTGCTCCGCACCCGTGTCGGATCCTCCAAAAATGCACTAAATTTGGAGGATCCGACACACACCCAACAACATTTTTGAAGAGTCCGAGTAACATAGATTTTGGTCGTGTTACCGAACGTTTGAGTGTGCATGGCCATTACAAGTAACATAGGTAGGTTTGATTAAAAAAATACAATGAAGGTAGGTACATTATGACCAACTTTGTCTGATCGCTCGAGTTTCATTGTCATTTACCTCATTTTACAGTTGACGTAGCTGTTATAATCGTGAGATTTGTATGTGCCTTCAAGTTACTGCTACATTTATGAACATGTTCAGCTAGCTCCCATATATACATTTCTAGGACTGGGATTTGATATCAGTGTTTTTGACTTTGCCATTCAATATTTTTACGTGATCGTACACACATCCTTACACTGAAGGATGAATGTTAAGTCCATAAGTTGTGCCCTCCAAATGAATAATCTGACTCGTTGCTTAAATGAATATACTAAGGTTAATGTTACGGTATTGGAGCCGTCCTTTTGTTTTAATTAACTTTTGAATGCCTGAATTGTTTGGTTAGGCTTATGATTTATAATAGATGACCTTTTCTTGGAGTAGTTAATGATGGTAGATTGAATAACTTCCTCGTCAGGTTTCAAGACCAGTAACAAAATTTGAAGAGGATTTTGATTTTATGGCCATGAATGAGAAGTTCAAGAAAGACGAAGTGTGGGGTCATCTTGGCAAAAGTAACAGAGAAGGAGATGGAAATGGCAGCGACGAAGATATCTCTTTCAATGAATATGATGATGATCTTCCTAAGATTGATGTCAAGGTGGTTTAAATTTTCTTCGACCTCAATTCTTATGCATACCCCTTGTTCACGTATCTTGGACCTACCTTTGTATTTATGTTTAAGATCTTTTCTTTCTGCAGCCTGTTTATAACAAGGATGATTTTTTCGACTCTTTGTCAAGTAATGCACTTGATAATGACCCAAATCATGGAAGGACCAGGTTCTCTGAGCAAAGGAAGATAGACGTTGAGGTATATCTGATTCTTATGCACTACTTTCCTGGCTATGGTTCTTTTTCAATGAGCTAATCTTTTTTTTTTTTTGGTGGGTGCAGACATTTGGAGACTTCTCAAGATACAGGGGTGGCCGTGGTGGTCGTGGTCCTGGACGTGGTGGACGTTCTCGAGGTTCGTATTATGGAAGAGGAGGATATGGAGGATACGGTGGAAATGGAGGATACGGTGGAAATGGAGGAAATGGGTATGGTTATGGTTATGGAGGTAGAGGCAGAGGCCGTGGTATGCCATCCCGTGCTTCATAAAAGCATTTGCTGTATTATCTCGAGCTTGAGCTAGAAGCAAATATCTCCCTCTTTTAGGCAGGATAGTGTTAGTACTATCCGATCCTGTAACGTTTGTGCATCTTGTTTACGTTTAAGGAATAAATTCAGGCTGTAAAAGTATGTTCAATTTTCCTCCTTGTGCTAGAGCTCATCTTATCTAGCTGCTAATTATACAAGCACTATGGCTAGAGTCCTATTGTAGTCTGCTTGCCGATTGCAATGTGAAAATTTGGCACTTACCATTTACCTTTAGTGATTTTCATGTACAATTCCAACTTTGAAGAAGGTTATTTACTTTTAAGAGATTTGTTTTTGAAATTGCAAATATTCTCATACGGATACAATTTCATAAACTTCATTTATTGTGAAATTCTTTCTCATTTAATAACGAAAGCTTGGTAATGTGTTATAGCAGTTCATTATGCAAATATATCCACAACTCCTGAAATAACAAATCCAAAAGGAACGAAACAAGTTCACACATTGACTAAAACCAAGCTAAAGAGACTGCTATCTTTTATCAAATTGGTAAAATGACGCCTGAAGCTGCAGTTCCTTCATTATACAAACATATTCACAAATCTAAAAGGAATGAAACAAGTAGCACACATTGACTAAAAACAAACTATAGAATAACTATGAAATTGGCAAAATGACTCCTGAAGCTTACAATTTGAAAGAACACTATTGAAAGAATGCAGCTAAAATATGGTTTACTGAGTTAAATGGCAACTAGCTAGTTCTATGATTAGTGAATCTGATTATCCAATTAAACCAGCAATGGACTTGAGTAGAAAGGTTTCAGAAAGTTAACAATTTGTAATAGCAGTTGTTTCCACTGAGTAGGATCTGATAGCCGTCACCACAGGGACACCTAAAATGCAGAACCAGAGAATTCCCCATTCTTTCCACCCACACAGCTTCCTCACACGACGCTTCAGTTTCAGTTTCAGTCTCTGTCTCATTCTCCTATTTGTAAACAAGCAAACCCCATCAGTTAACAGAACTAATTCTAAGCAATTAACAGAAGTAATTCTAAGTGCTCAAAAGGTGAATCTCTTTTGCTCTGTTATGAACATTTAATAAAACAGCAAGACCTCATCACAGTAAACAAAACAAATTCTAAGTGTTTAAAAGGTGAGACTTTTTTGCTGTACTACGAAACATTAAATGAAACAGCGAGAATCCCATCAAAGTAAACAAGACTATTTATAAGTGATCAAATGGTGAATCTTTTTTTGCTCTATTATGAACATTATACAAAATATCAAGAACCCCATCACAGTAAACAAAACTAACTCTAAGTATTTAAAAGGTAAATCTTGTTTGAAAGGTAAACAAGACTTCTTTTCCTAAGAATCACATTTGACAGATGACTCCTATTGATTTATGTTTTACATGGACAAGGATTTAAATCACATTTTGTTCCATATCTGAAAATTTGTTTCTTAAGTTCAGAATTTTTATACAGAATATCTTAGAAACTCCGCCGCAAGGTACCTAATACGGAAACATCAGATAGCTCAAGTTCCTTAAATTATAAAGTCAGAGATCATTGTGAACCTCAAGAAAGTGTACTCAACAATGGTCTATATTTTATCAAACAATAGGATATCTGCTGTAGTTGCAAACACCACCAGCCTTTCAGAATGAAAGTAGTATAATATCTGTTGTGGTTAAAGAATAGATCCTATGGTCTCGAATACTAAAAATCTATTATCAGCGAAACTCTAAACTTCAACACACTCCAGTTCAACAAGCTCAAGTTCAATGTGTAAGAGTTACAGTTAATTTCTGCACTATGACATTTATTAGTACTGCAAACCATGAAAGAATACACAAAGATTTTAGAGACAAAAGTTTCAAACCTTTAAACTTTTGTTTTCTTCAGAGGAGGCTTTTTCTACTTGAGCATCTTCTTGAATCATAAGATCAAACCATTGTCTCATTTCTTTCATTCCTTGCTTCATTCTCTTTAGCCTCTGCAAATTACACCAAAGATAAAGTAAGATTCCCATTTCTGTGAATAAATTGAAATTGTAAACCAAAAAGAAGAATTCTCATTGAGATTGAAAACAAACAAACCATTGTAGCAGGAGATTCTGCATTGTTAACAACACCACTTGATTCTTGAACATTTTGTGACAAGCTACCTGTTCTTGCAAGTGCACTTTGAGTAGGTGATTTTCTCTGCAAATTTAAAATGAAGAAAGACAAATACATCCAAAAATTACTGACAAATTTTCGTGAACTCAAAAACCTAATAAAATTTTATAAAAAGAAAGAAGAAAAAAACCCAAGTTTTAGAAACAAACCATAGCATTAAGAGATTCACCAAATTCTTGAACATTTTTTGGTGACCAGCTTGCTGTTCTTGACAGTGCACATTGTGTTGGAGGAGTAGTGGATTTCTGTTTGAAAATACCACAAAATAATAACGAAAAAAAAAAAGCAACCCAACATTAAGAAAAAGCAAAAAACTTCTCGAAATTGAAAATGAAGAAAGCCAATACATCAAACTTGAGAGAACACTCACTCACACACACACACACACACAAAAACACATACACACACATTCAAATCAAAGGGAAAATGCCCCCTTTTTAGGACCAAAGAGAAACAAAATTTCAAGAACTCAAAAACCCAATAAACAAAAATAAAAAATAAGAAAGACCCAAGTTTAGAGACCAAACCAAAGCATTAAGAGATTCTGCAATATTGTTAAAAGCACCACCACCAAATTCTTGAACATTATTTGGCGACCAGCTAGCTGTTCTTGACAGTGCACATTGTGGTGGAGTAGTGGATTTCTGCAAATGAAAAAAACCAAAAAAAACATTAAAAAAAAAAGGCACCCAACTTTAAGAAAAATTAAACTAAAATTTCTGGAAATTGAAAATGAAGAAAGAAATGCATCAATTTTGAGAACACACATATTCAAACCAAAGGGAAAATACCCCAATATATAGGACCAAATAGAAACAAATTTTCAAGATATAAAAATCCCAATAAATAAAAATAAAAAAGAAGAAAGACCCAAGTTTTAGAAACGAAACCAAAGCATTAGGAGATTCTCCATTTTTGCTAAAAGCGCCACCACCTAATTCTTGAATAGTATTTGGTGACCAGCTTGTTGTTCTTGCCAGTGGACTTTGAGTAGTAGCTGATTTTCTCTTATTAGAACCAGAGCCAGAAAATCCAGTCGGATCAGATAAAGTACGATAAAGTGGTGTAGGAAACTGCGCTGGCACTAACGGCGGTTTTGCCGGAGACGGTGAAGGTGACGGAGTTCTTGAATTTCCGATCAGCTGAGGTTTCAAAAAAGTAGAATTAGATTCTTGGTAGTTGTAATTTGGAAGTGGGAGTTTGGTGAACCCTTCGAGGATATGGTGGTGGTTGTTGGTGTCGCCGGCGGAGGTGGAAATGGGTGGTGGTGGTAGAGGGGTGGTATCAGTGGCGGTTCTTTTAGGGAACGGTTCTTCAAGAGATGAAGTGTAGTTACAGTTTGAATATCTTGTTGTTTTTGTAGTGGAGCCGCCGTAAAGTGTGGTTTTTTCAGGTGATGGGTCGCCGGCGAGTTGTTGTTCGGTGGTGGGGTCAGCGGTGGAGCTGAGGTGGAGCATGGATAAGGGAGAATCAATTGGAGTTGAAAGGTCTTGCAGTTCTTGAAAACTCATTTCTCTTTGTGAAAACTGTATTAACTGAATTTGGAAGATTTAGGCGCGAGAGAATATTAGGCTACATTTTGGATATTTATAGAGTACAACTTTTTTTTTTTTTTTTTTTTGGCTTATTCTACTTATTTTGGGGGGTGGTTAGACTGGACTCTAAATCTTGAATTTTTATATTCAAAATTTTATACTAACTACAGTAATTTTCTTCTTTTGTTCCTTTTTATATTTTATTGATTTCTCTTCATGCATATCCTTTTTTTTAATGGTTTGATATATTTATATATTGTATTTGTATATATCTTGAAATTGGCTGGCAATTTGAGAATAGATTAGGGCTGTTTAAGGGGAGGGAATTTCGAGAAGCGATCTTGTCCCGGTCCGGTTGGGGTAGGGATGGGGGATTTAGGCAAAGGGAACGAGGAATGGGAGGGTACCGGAAAAAAAGTATCGGTAAAATCGGTTCGGTTGGTATCCTTAAGGTACTGAATTGGTATCGAACCAGTACCCTTAACGTTTATTTATTTATTTATTATCTTTAACTATCTTTACCTTTAGCCGACGATTATTTTTAAAAAATCAACGTCGGCAATAGTAAAAAACGGCTGTTTTTGCCTTCATAACACCCCCTCTACCCCTAATTTATGTTTTTACCCCTAAGTTTGTGTGTATTTAAATATAATTTTTTTGAATTTTAATTTAAAAATACCACTAAGTACCCTTATCGGTCTCCTTAAGTACTCTTCCCCTAGGACCGGTACTGGTACTGGTACGGTACCCTAAAAAATCTCTTTATCCTATATCTTTAATTCCCCTTAGCTCCAGTCCCCTTAAGGAATTCTCCCCTTACCGGTATCGCCCCTTTACCCAGTCCCCTTAAGTACCCCTCCCCCCTATACACCTAGAATAGATTACCAAAAATGCATATCCTAGTGTTACAAGTCCTTAATTTGAAATAGATTAGTATCAATTAAATAAATGAGAGACTAATATAGATTGAGATAAAAATGAGTTGAATGTCATGATATACTCCAATTTGCCCAACTCAAAATTACTTCTCAAATTCAATGTTGTTACAAGGGTCAAAATGTGTTTCTCCCCTTACCCATTTATTCATTCTTTATTTTATTTTCAGATAGACAAATAAGAAACTATTTTAGTCAAATTAGAGAGTTGGAAACCAACCACTGTGTAATATAATATATATTCTTTTGGCAAGTGATTATTTCAAGAGCGGATTACATAAACCTCGATTAATTTTAACTCCTTTAATTTGAACACAATGAGCTAATTAATTTTGATACCTCTAATTTGAACACATAAATAAATGCTTTATATGTTACAAATTCTGGGAAGATTTTGGTGAGATAACAAAATGATACTTTTTTTTGGACCCCAAGGAAAACCCACAACCGCTACAGTCTCTGTCCTTCGGGTGAGTATTCTGTGTAGTAAACCCTTTCACTGTGTAATTGCCTGTAAACCACACATGGGATGTAAATCGCACTAAGCAAGCCCCTGTACTACAGACTCGACCCAGAAGGCATTGAGGGGGGGATCGATCCCAGATCATCTGAATGGATGACCGCCCTCCAAACCAACTGGGCCATCCCCGAAGGGATCAAAATGATACATTACCCCAGCATTTATAGTGAAATTCTACTACATTTTATTTCAAACTTATATAGAAAAGCTTGGATAATACATTTCTAGGAAAAGAAAGGTGAGATAAGAAAATGATACATCACTAAATGATCAACTGGATCTTATTGAAATTATATGACCATCTCATCTAAAAGAGTATAAGCTATTAGAAAAAATACAGTTTTATTTACTTAATTATGTTTTCAACACGTCCCTCACATGACACATGAAAATTCTCTGCTCTGCTCTGGAAACGATCAACTTATTTTTTCGATATTCCTCGTCACGTGCGGACATGATTATTATTTATGGGCTAAACACGTGAAAATTCTCCGCCCGGAAAATTAATTTACTTGCAAGTAGCAACAAGGACCTTTCTAGGTGGAAGAGAAGGTCTTCTAGCATGAAGTGTAGCAAAATTATCAAGGAAGAGAACATCATTCTTTTGCCATTTGAATTGTATGCTTTCTTCTTCAATTATCTCTTCACATCTTTTTACAAAATTTTCTGGTATTTCTGTTCCATCAAACATCATAGCTGAGCTTATGTCTTTGCCATACATTCCTACCAATGTGTTGAACCACATCTTTCTTCCCTTTCTTCCTTCAAAAACCCTAGTTAAATATCGCGGTCCTAAGATTGTTTTTACACCTCCATTTGGTAGCCATTCCATCTCCATTCCAAGTGCTTTCGCCCTGTAACGAGTATTTTTCATCAAAATTGTAGTTATATAGGTCACGAGTTCGAGCCGTGGAAGCAGTAACTAACGATAGAAAATATATAAAACTTATAATGCTAAGGAAACTAAGTTTACATAATATTAATTACCTTGTTTCAGCTTCAGCAGGATCAGAAGTTCCAAAAGCATCTTCCCAACCTCTACCTCTCATTGAAGCTTTATCATTCTTACTTGGAGCAGTGAATGTGTATTTCAATCCTTTCTTTTCTATTTCTTCAACAATTTCTGGGAATTCTTCTATCATTCTTTCTGTTACTCTGAAACTTGGTACAAATGGTGTCTCTCCACCTTCTGGTGGTGGTATTTCACAATACAATATCACTTTCTTTGGAAATTCCTTTATCTAATAAAGCATGCCACAGAAAAAAAAAAGTTTGTTCTAATTAATCAGATTTTATAACTTATATATACTGATAGTAAAAAAAAGATGTTTACACTATAAGTATAATTTAACATGTTGTTGCACAATCGACTGCCTTATTTTTACCTGAATAGTCTTACTTAGTATTGATAATTACTTGTAGTTATCTTTTAGATGGTACAATAGTATAAAAAATCTTTTTACAGTCTAAACTCTTCGAGGTCATTTGGTTGGAAAGAAGTTGTCTCAGGATTAATTATTTCGGGATAAGTTATTCCACCTTTCCATTCAGATAAAAAACGCTACAATCCCGAAATTAATTATATCGTAATTGTCTCCCAATCAAACATGGGATAAACTCTTCTTAAATTTAATCTCAGGATTAATTATTCCTTATCTCTCGTACCAAATGAGCCATTAGGGATCGTTTGGTATGATGGATAAACAATAAAACATCCTGGGTAAAAACTTAGTACCGTCTTATCCCTTATTTGGTTATTAATCTTGGGATAAGTTACCCTAGGATTAAAAATAGTACCAAGATAACTTATTCCTTCCAGAAAGTGGAATAGTAATCCTAGGATAAACAATAAAATTGATAATTTTTTCACGATTAATACAACATACCAAACAAGTGAATAAGAAATAATCACAGGATAACTAATCTCAGCATAACTTGTTTTCAAACCAAACGAGCCCTTAGTGTTTCAGTTATTGAGTATTAATCAGCAAGCGATTAAGGCCGAGAGATGAAAGAATAATCTAGATAAATACTCTTACAATTAAAAGACATATAATACGAAGTAAAATGAGCAAAATTTTGAGAAGAAAATACTTACAAGGACCATCTCGTGATGAAAATATATGAATTCAGAAAGAGGTCCTTCATTAGCAGTCCAAACTCTCTTATAAATATGTGTTCTTGGTGCTGGTCCAACATATCTAATATCTTCCCAACCAAAAATTTCGACAATATCATTAAAATTTTGTGCATTGTTAACATCAAAACCTCGTAAAAGAACAGCACTATTCTTAGTAATCATATTATCAAACCATTCTTTGTTACTTTCCAAAGACTTGAGCAATGATTTAATGTCATTCTTGTTTGGTTCTATAGGGTTTAAAACTAATGGCATAGTTTCACCATCGACCAATTTCTCTCCTTCGCATTTTCCCACCTTAAAATCCTTGCAACCGTATTCAGCCATTTCTCTCCTTAATTTGCCTTTTTTTCTTCTTCTTTTGGTTTAATTTTTTGAGGATATGGATTTGTTGAATTTGAATGAAGAGGTTATGGTATTTATAGATGAAATGGAGGCGAGTTAGCTTGTAGAGAGCTTGTGTTAATCGCTAATGCACATGGGAATCAAAAGATAATGAGTTGGTGAATAATTAGAGGCGGATTCAAGATTTAAAATTAAGGGTTCAATTTTTAAGATTCTCACTATTGAACTTATCATACTATTAAAATTGCAGGTTCAAATCTAATATTTGTTGATATTTTAGTAAGTTTTTACATATATATTAATACTCTGTGTCGAAAGTTAGCTGAATCCGCAGCTACAAGGCTACATCCGCCCATGTCGGTGATGGCCAACTTTGGGTCCCTCTTAATTTAGCTTTGTGTGGTTAGTTATTTATAACATGGTTTGACGTTTTGTTTGTTTGGGTTTACCAAATACCCGGATTCGTTACAATCTCTCCCTGTGATACTCCAACCGCCATGAATTGATTATTCTTAAACGAGTCATGAAGGGTATAATAAACTACCAAATTAGCTTGGTATTCACGTTTCGCTTGGTAAATAACTACAACACTAATTACAAAAGAGAAAAAAAGAACCAAAAGAGGTAATCATGCTAATTATATATATATATATTCTTAATACTAATCTTACTTTTCATGTCTCTACTATACTCATCTTGTGGACATCTTAGATATTATTGGACCTATAAAAGTCCAACATATCTACAAAAATGAGTGTCATGGAGATGCATGCGAACGATAAGACGGAGATATGTGATCGTAAAAGATTACAAAAAGTTAAAAAATTACCCATTAATAAGGTGCAAGTAATATATAAATTAAAGATAATAGTATATATATAAGTTTAAAAAAGCCGTTTGAAATGATTTGATCATATCCTAGATCGAGTCATCGATCATTAGACGTACCGGTCCATAAATGTGTGAAACCAGTGAATGAAGATATCAAAAAGCCGAGGTAGACTTAAAATCACATATAAGAAAATTGTTATCGAAAGAATTATGATTCTTGTAATCCATGTAGACTTAGGGACAAAAAATGGAATAATGAAAAGGAAGAAAATCTATATAGACAACACCAAGTTAAGATTAAATTTAGCCATGTCAAGATATTTTTAGGTCCAATATTTGCTAAAAAATCTTTTAGTGTCGCATTTTAGCAAAGCCTCGTTGGTGTACTATGAGAAAGTTATTAGCTTATGAATAGCTATCTTCTTTAGACATAAGAAATTGATGTCCAACTTGTCTTCATCCAAACCTTGTAATTAGTTTGCTTGATTTTTACCTGAAAAACAACTCAGAAACATTGTTAACATCGAACTGTAACAAAGAAATGTGATGAGAAACCTTTATGGTAACGCAGAATTTCTTAGATCTGCTAGTTAATTAATTAACTTAATTATGGCATCAAGTCCTCCTATTTAATCTTAATAGTGAACTATGTTATGTAGAAAAAAACAAGAATTGATCGTTTTCTTTTTTTATATCATAGATCATTGAGAGTAACTCAAAGAAGACGGCATAGCCAATGGAAAATTACTAAGAAATTAGGAATCGTTTGGTATGATGGATAAGTAAAAAAAATCCTAGGATAAAAATTTAGTACTGCCTTATTCTTTCTTTGGTTATTAATCCTAGATCAAATTATTTCCGGGTTAAAAATACTACCGGGATAACTTATACCTACCAGATGGTGGAATAGTAATTAGTTCCAGCATAACCTATGTTCAAACCAAACGACCCCTTTAGAGTACTAAATTGGTTGTATGCTCTTTTGTTGATCCCCTTTTGTTTTATGTTTGATCCCCTTTTGTTAGAGCTATGCTTTTTTAGTGACTTGAACTAGGGGTGTTCAAAACCAAACCGAAACCGAAACTGAAGCTTAATGGCTATTGGTATTAGTTTAACGGTTTAACGGACGGGGAACAGATTGAAATTTTTTAATTAACGGGTTATCGATTTGGGGACGGATTATTCATTTTTCTTAGCGGATAATCTGTTAACCCGTATATATATAAAATTTATATATATATTAAATATCAAAAACCCTTCCATTTCCAGTACTCTATCTCTAACGCCTAATTCCTAAATAATCAGAAACTCTAACGCCTAAATTTCAACCGGCAGCCACCAGTAGTACTCTATCTCGTCGACTTCCAGGCTTCCAGCATTCTATCTCGTTGACTCACTCTATCTCGTCGACTCGCCATCTCCCTCTCCCCGACTCACCTCTCCATATCGTCGTCTCGCCTCTCCCTCTCGCCATAGCTAGAGCAGCAGTCAGCAGATGGTAAATTTCTTTTCTTGTTGATGTCTTTAAAATCAAAGAGCATCTCAATTCTCATTAGAATTCTTAGTGCCCTAGTTTGAAGAGAAAGCTCATATTTTTGCTTTTTAATATTGTAAATATGGCTCCAGCACAACCTTTGTGTTGATTATTAATATATTGTTACTTTTCTAAGAGAAATGAACAAGAAATAAAGGGAAGGACTACATGTTTGTTGTAATTTTGCTTCGCTTGTGCTATGAATAAATTAATAAAAGCTTAGATACTATTATATTTAATGAGCTAAACTACTGAAATTGTTCCTTTACATCTAAATCCAGACAATCACATAGTTATCTCAATGAAATTTGATATCCTTGTACGATCCATGTTATAGCTACAATGGTATATCCATTAGATTATTATTCAAGCTCGAATCAGTTGGCTATGCACTTGTAAAGATGTTTGGTGTAGATCCGGGAGCAACTATACAAGCAGAAGTGATGAAGTACATGACTTTATTATTTAGTGAGTATGTAAAGTCCAGCTCTAAAGGTGTTGTGCTTGCTTCATCTTCAGATTGTTCTTCATTGGACACTTCGACTTTCGGACTTTTTGGCAGTCAAGCAAGCACTCAAAATATAGGACTTTTAGAATCACTCATGCAAAATATAAAAAAATATAAAAGTAGGAGTGAGGTGTTGATACTAGAACATAGTTAGATAAATATTTAGATAAAGAAACTGAGGATGACACTAAAGAATTTGATGTTCTTCTTTGGTGGAAATTGAACTCAGCTAGATTTCCTGCTCGTGATGTATTAGCTGCTCCGGTTTCAAATGTGGCATCTGAATGTGAGTTTAGTATGGGATGACGTCTTCTTGATTCATTTAGGAGTTTATTAACTCCTAAATTGGTGCAAGCTCTAGTGTATCTTCAAGATTGGCTTCGAAATGAAAAATTAAAATAACCTGTTAGTGTTGAGGAAGATCTTGATAAAATCGAGCAGCTTGAACAAGGTAATAATATTTTTACTATATTTGTTGTATATAAGTGTTGTTGATATGCTTATATTTATCGCACGACTCATTATTTTAATTTTTTTCTTCAGATTTAGCCAGGAATGGAAAAAATCCTTCCGTAATTAACGTGTAGTGTTAATATATCTGGTAAGAATTAGAATTTAACCCATCAATGTTTCAAGTATTTGTTGTATATAAGTGTGTATTTACTCTCTTACGTACTATGCATCAGAAGATCCCTGGCTTGGCTTAGCTTAGCTTATTCTCCCCTCTCCCCCTATGTTTACTGTTAATTGAACTAACAGTGGGAAGCACACGTTTGTTAGGAGATCTAATCAACAAGATTGTTTAAGTTGTTGTCTATGGTTCATCTCTGGTTTTATTTTTTAAACTAATGTTTGTTGTCTATGTTTAATAGAAGAACAACAGTGCTGTGCCACAGCTTTTATCCCACAATATTGACCCAACAACAGTTCTGGGGAAAGAGCGCATCTGCTTTTCCTGTAAATTGTTTACTGCTTATAATCCATCCCTATTTCTATACATAATTGCCTTTTGCTCGGTGTTGTTTGTATGGTTAATGATATAGCATGAAATGCATGGTTGAAAGTTTAAGTTAGAAATTGTGGGCATAACGGGAGTTGGTGCAAATTGGAACCTTCTTTTGTTTGATTTTGGTTCGTGGCTTGTGCTTCAACTTTTGTTCAGATGCTAACGTATGCTGATGATACTCTGAAAAAGGGTTACTTTTACATTCACCTTGCTCTATTCTGAAATGGTTTGTGTGTTCTTCAACTCTCTTTATTGCCTCAAGACCGTAGTATTTATCAGTCTCTACTTTATTGCCTAATGCTAAAATTTGGTGTATGCGTATTTTTTATAGGGATCTGCTCACTTATGGATTAAGTTGTTGTTTGAACTTTGAAGCTGCAAAAATTCAAGCACTGTTAGGCATTAGCTGCAGGCAAAATATTTCTGTGTAGTCTGCTCACTTATGGATTAATCATTTTGAAATATGTATTCTGGACTCACTTTGAATATAGACTAAAATTTCCTATTTTGAATTTGTATGCTAGGCGTTAACAGACATATGTATGTCTAGACTCATGTAATGTAGTTTGCTTTGGGATTTAATTGTAGGCTTAACAGACATGTATGTCTGGACTCATATGTAGTCTGCTTTGGGATGTAATGTAGCCTACAATGTGTTCTGCTTTTTTCACTCTACAACACTTGACACACTACATCATTCTTATGTAGGCGTTAACAAACATGTATGTCTGGACTCAATGTGTAATTTTCTATTCTGAATTTGTATGCTAGGCTGTCAGCAAACAATTACTGCACATAATATAGATTGAATTAGGCCGATAAACCTCCCAATAACCGCCCGATAAGAGCTAAACTGATATCTTATCAGGTGGCTAGCGGATTAATACATTTAAAAGATGATAACCGATAAGTCAAACCGTTAAGAGTAAATAACCGCCCAATCTGCCCGATAAGCAGCCCTAACTCGAACCCACAACCCTCAAATTGTAGGTGGGGGATGCTGACCATCTGAGAAACCCCCTTTTATTGTCACATTAAATGTGAGAGAGTTTTCTTTTTAATAAGTCCAAAAAGGAACGAAACATTTTTATTTAAAAATAAATAAATTTAAACTTCTTAAATTACTCTTAATAACATGATTTAGAGTCGCATATCTGTCTAGGGCTTGTTCTAGACCATGAATTAAAAAATCTTTCGTTATTTCTTAAATTTCATGTTCAGTCAAAATATTGTCATATAAAATGAAATAGAGAAAGTAAAAGTATATGTCGCTTCTTTTTTAAACTCTCTAGTAATATTTTTTTTAATTTTATTTTCTAATATTAAGGTGACAGTGCTAGTTAATAGTGAAAGAGGAGAAGGTAAGAGGTGAAAGGATATTGTTTGATGGGATTAAATGAGGTACTAAGTAGAGTTGTAACTAGGTTGCAACTCCAATTCTTTCCATTCTTCATTTCTATTTGTCACGACCCAAAATCCCACCGCATGCGTCGTGATGACGCTTAGACTTTAAGATTAGGTAAGCCGATTACAATAACAATTCAAGCCATTTTTTTTGAATGTACTACAAGTATCAAAACCCAAAAGCGGCAACAAATACAACAACCTCCCAAGATTGGTAATACAGAGTCACGAATTCTAACTAAATACATGAAATGATCTTAGGGATCGAAATACAGTACTGTTCAAATGATATCCAATAGTACAATAAAATAAAAAAGACTCCAAGGGACTGCGACTACCAGATAACTCTACCTCGAATCCTTGCGATCAACAAGCTAACTCTGCCCGAGTTCGATATCTCCAACACTTGGCTCTGCACAAAAATGTGCAGAAGTATAGTATGAGTACACCATAATCGGTATCCAATAAGTATCAAGACTAACCTCGGTAGAGTAATGGCGAGGTATAGTCAAGACATTCACTAATCAAATAACTTGTGCAGTATAGCAGTATAACAATATTAATAGAAAACAAGAAGTAGTAATGACAACAAAAATCAATTAGTGATATAGACAGCAAAGCAATAAGACCACCTTAAATATTGTTCAACCAAATAAAGAATACAAGGACAACCAATTAATCGAGTCTTTCAAATGCAAGTTTTTCACAACAAAGTCACTTCGTGATACCTCATCTCATAGTCATAAAATACGGGTCTCAACCCACTATCATATTCTCACGGCACCTCGTGCACATATCTTAATCACAACCGCACGGACAATTCACGTGCCAAATATATTAGATCCGCAAGGACAACTCATGTGTCAATAATAAAATCATCATATACTCACGGCACCTCGTGCCCACATCTCATATCAGCACGGATAATTCACGCGCCAATAACATAATCATAATATACACACGACACCTTGTGCCCACATCTCATATCACATTTGCAAGGATAGTTCACGTACTAATAACATAATTCGCGCGGCATAGTCACAGGCTCACAATTTCCCCATGGATCAGATACTTATCAAGGATATCAATTAGCTCACTCAAAATACATTACAAGTTACACAAAGTGTATAATAAATACAAAATAATCACAACATCACACAAAATCATCAATTCAATAATCCCACATCATCGCATATCATCCCTGACATTGTCACCCTTATCTCTCCTATAGATACCCGTATCACTCCTCCCAGACAATATCAATAATCATCCTTATCACTCCTATAACCACGCTTATCTCTTCTATAGCCACCCTTATCACTCCTATAATAGTCTCCTTTATTGTTGCTCATGCAGCCACCCTTATCGCTCCGTATAATAGCCATCCTTATCACTCCGCCCAAACAATATCCCAACACACATAATAACAGTGAAATACCGTCCTTATGTCCGCATAATATCAACAGTGGAATTCCATCCTTATATCCTCGTAATAATAACCCAAATCATACAAAAATTCATACGAAATATTATCATAACAACACAACATAATCAACTCGTATTACAAATTGCCCATAGGCCACAACCTTTCCAAAGATACAACAAAATCAAATAATTCTACAGCAAATAGCACACGGCTCAACACGATGTATATAAAAATCCCAAAAACAACAACAAGAATGGAAAAGTAATTTAGCAAAGAACAACGCCTTCTTTAATCCAAAATTTAGGTAAATAGATTAATGCATTTTTTAAAATTATTATTTAATTATTTGTAGATAAAAATCAATAATGAAAGTATTTTCACGAAATGACAACTCAACAAAATATAGAATTCACGTAAAGGTTAAAGTAGTAACCACTCCAAATTATCATATAAACAAGCTCGGCAAGTAAGGAATGAGGCATGTAATAACAACTTCCAAATAAAGCATGTAATGTTGAACACACTCAATAAAGAGGTAATATGTGCCCACAATCTTCAATTAATACATAAAAGATGCCGAAGAGTTTAAACCAATAGAATTTGCACATATATGCCTGAGTACATACTCGTCACCTCGCGTACATGGCTTTTATATTATGCAAATTTCACATAAGACTCAATGCCTACGGGGTAATTCCCCCACACAAGGTTAGACAAGATACTTACCTTTACGAAATTAAGCCGACATTCCAAAATAACCTTCTCGCGTGAAACGACCTATGGACCGCTCAAATCTAGCCAAAATAATTCCATAACATCTTTAAAATTCATCGAAAACAATTCCAGGTAACAAAATGTCGACTTGTAATTTTACATTGAAAAGTCAACCCGAAAGTCAATTCGGGTTCTGCATCTTGGAACCCGATAGATTTTCACGAAATTCGAACACCCATGCCTA